>NW_007258457.1:972254-976660 GCF_000164805.1 Carlito syrichta | reverse complement strand
TCTTCTTCTTTTTTTTTTTTTTGAGTTGGAGTCTCACTCTGTCGCCCAGACTGGAGTGCAGTGGCCACTCCCGGCCACCGCAGCCTCGACCTGCTGGCCTCCGGCGATCCTTCCTCCTCAACCTTCCGGTAGCCGGAATTACAGGCATGCGCTACCACGCCCGGCTGATTTTTTGATTTATTGTAGAGATGAGGTCTTGCTGCCCAGGCGGGTCTCGAACCCGCGGGCTCAGGCAATCCGCTCACCTCAGCCTCCCAAAGGCGCGGGATTACAGGCTGAGCCACCGAGCCCGGCTTCTTCTTTTTTTTTTTTAAGAACTCAGGGTATTAGGGTTTTGCTCTCAGGTTATCCTTTTGCAACCTGTAGGAAGGTTGCAGAATAATTAGCACCTGGATTTTTGGGCTAAAAGAAAAAAAAATCTCAGATATCTGATTGATCATCTGGTTTATTTTCTCTTCCTTTTTTATGATACCTCTTTACCCCTAAGGTGCACAGTGGGGGATTGAAACTAGGAAAGTGAGAGGAAACAAACAACCTTAATCTTAGCCTCCTTTGAATTCTTAAAGACAAACTAATTTACAAATGCTGACCTGAAGAAATCATTGCTTTAAAATAAAATAAAATAAAGTCAATGTTAGTACAATTCTTATTTTGAACCTTTATAAAAGCATTTTTGTCAAGAAAAGCATAATTTGTCAGTTTGAAAAACAGCATTCAAATTGAGATCAGGATGAAATAAAGCTTTTTATCTGAGAAAAGAACAGAATATTTCAACTCTGTCCTTTATTTAATTGAACAGAGAACTGAGGTCCAAAAGACTCATAGTTCAGCTGATTCTCTTATCTTGAGAAGAAATTCTAAACAAATGGATCCTTCTTTTTTATCCTATTGCAGCACCTGAATTTTTCAGTGTGTGGCTGAAAATAAATGAGGGATATCAGGTAGGTGCTTTAGAACAGAAATACAGACATTGAGGAAAATTATTCCTTCATTATGATGAAATATGTGACACTTCATTATGATGAAATTTATGGTCTAATAGATAAATCACCAGAACTTTGCATGAATATGACCCATGTCAAAGATCAGGATTAGACACTGTCAAAGATAAGTTGAACATATGTTGTTTTCATAGGTAATAATATAAACGTTTGTCTCAGAGTCCCCGAGACTCCATGTGTTTAACTCTTCAGGTGATAAATCGAACCAATTTTCCTTCAGGAAACTTTTTTTCCCAAAAATATCCTGGGAATAGCTTGAGTACTTTTTATATTGCAATTTTAGACTAAATAAATTTTTTAAAATGTTCCTTAGATTATTCGGGTGGGCCCCAAATACAATTATATATATCCTTAAAAGAAATAAATACATCCAGGTTTATCATACTATGCGATGACCAGAATTAATAACAATGCGTTTTATTCTTGAAAATCATTGAGAGTAGATTTTAAGTGTTCTCACTACAAAAAGTGATGAGAAGTAATGCATACCCTAATTAGAACCTTTGCCAAATTGTGCAAGTTAAGAAACTTTTACGGCAATATTCTCTATAGAAATGTGGTCAGAGTTTGGGAAGCACAAAAGCAAACAAATGAGGGATGGCACTACCCCAGGAGACAACCAACTGTGGAAAAACATTGCCATCAATACAATAGAACAAGGAAAGGAAAGAGTGTCCAAAGAACCCAGGAGAACGAACCGGAAGCAGGGAGGGAGTTCCTCCTCCAGGAGTCTGTCTTCTTGAGGACATGCAGTTACCACCAGAAACATAGCACCAAGGCAGGAAAGGACATACCCGACCTCTCTCTGCAGTAGCTGGGGGAAGCTGGGAGGGGTCATTCCAAGAGGCAGGGCTCCAGGGCTTAGAGCCAGGCACAGAAGCATGGAGAATGGGATGAACTTGAGAACAATTAGCTCTCCTGTTCTGAACCAGGCATGTAATGAGCCTCCCAGAAACGTTTGCTCCAGCTCTTACAATACACTCCCATTATGTATTATTATTCCCATACTTAACTGAAAACTGAAGCTCGAAGAAGGTGACTTACCATTTGACCTGGTCTCATGAATAGTCCTTCTTGCTCCCCCTACACATCCCTGTGGGCCTCTTCACTCTCATTCCTGACTCCTGACCTCTCCATGTGCTCTGCTGAGCACGCCTGTCCCTCAGGGTTCTGTGTGGCCTCTCCTCTTCTAGTCTCTGCCCAAGTGTCATCTTCTCAACCAACCTTCCCTGGTCACCCTTCACCCTGGTTTACTTTTCTTTGCTGCCCTTTCTCCACTCCCCAACTTGGGTTTGTCTTTATTTGGATATTGTTTGTTTTCCCCATGACAACGTAAGTGCCAGGATAATGAGACTTACACGGTCATGTCTTTTCAGTGCCTGACACACAGTTGGGTACTTGGCAAGTGTTGCTGAATTTAGGGAGGGGTCCGACACCACCTCACTGAGAAGATGGGATGTGGTGAGAGGCTAAAACCAGCCCAGACCAGCTAAGACCAAGATAGCATCCAATGCACCCTCTGCTTGCCCTTTTTGCCCATATAACACTAATTATAATACATTAGCATGCTGAAAGACACCCCTACTGCACCACGACAGTCTACAATTACCATGGCAACTCCTGGAAGTTACCCTATATGGTAAACCCTCAATTTTGGGAATTTCCTGCCCATTTCCCGGAAAACCCATGAATAGTCCACTACTTGCTTAACATATAGTCAAAAGATAGCTATAAAAACAAAACTCCTGTGATGTACAGCTATTGTTCTTCTTATGGACCAATCCAGGCTGCTCTGGCTATGGAGTAGCTACTCTCTATCATTTCCATACCTTGTTTTTATTTTCCACATGAAATCCCAGCAATGCATGGGGGCTGCTCTGCTTCTTTCTGTCCTTCTTTTCTTTTAATAAACTTGGTTTCCCTTTACCTTGTCTTGCCCTTGAATTCTTTCTTACTCGAAACCAAGAATCCACTTGGTCTCTCAGACAGGACCCTGTCAGACTGTATTAGAATGAATGACAACGAGGTGGGCTTAGAATTTGAAACCTGTGTGTGTGGTTGTGAAGCCCATTGTCTTTCTATACTCATGGCATAGGATTCCATGGAAATAGAATTTAAGTGCAACATGTGCTCCACTCAACTATTAGTTGAAATCATAGAAACAGTAGCATGACATCATAGTAAAGAAATGACAGGTACCCATTATCAAGATAATCTGATAAGGAAAATGAAGATCATTTGGTTGCACAGGAAAAAAATGATTAGGATTTTGTTTCATCAGTTCACGCACGCACAGTCCCACTCACTCACTCACTCACACACACACATCATCAGCCCTCCCTACAGGCTCTCCTTCCTTCAGAGAGGAAAAGCTGACACATGTGTTCCAAATTCCACACATTCACATCCGGACTGGGCAGATTAGCAGATGATGTATCCACACTGTGTACCCAGATGGGGGCTTTGACACCAATGAGAGCTGTTTGTGCAGATCTCCCAGCCAGCTCTGTGGTGCCTGGGAGCCTCTCCCTGAACATTTCTCACTACCGGTTTCACAGAATGAGGAGCAGCTTGGGGGATTTCAACCAAGTGCTGCTATAAATAACAGAATCAAGAAAGAGTGGGTCAATGTTGTCTTGGAATCGTTCTCAACTGATTGTTTGCCTAGAGAGGATACATCTTTCCTTCTCTTCAGCTCTTTTTTGGGGGGTACTTGTCCTGTAAAATGTCACGTAGCATATAATGGGACTAAAACCATTTTCAAGGGAAACTTCTTACCTTAAAGGGGAAGGGACCTGTTTTACTTTATTCTCTTTAAGCATGCTAAGAGTTCCTAACATTCAAAATGATAGATGATAGATCTCCCCACACTGGAGATGTGTATGAGGATAGTTCTGATTGCCAAATGTCTTACTCAGTTGGGGTGTTGTAACAGAATACCATAGACTGGATGGTTTAAATAACAAACATATATTTTCACAATTCTAGAGGCTGGGAAGTTCAAAAGCAAGGTGCTGGCAGATCCTATGTCTGGTGAGGGTCCATTTCCTGCTCTACAGATGACTGTTTTCTTTAGGTATCTTCCTATGGTGGAGAGTCTTGAGAAAGGAAGCAAACTCCCTTCTGTCTCCTCCTAAACCGGCATTAATTCCATCTTGAGTATTCCAACCTCATGACCTAATTACTTTCCAAATGCCTCATCTCCAACCATCTCCAAGTACAATCACATAGGGAGTAGGGTTTCAAGTTATAAATTCTGAATGGACACACTCATTTTATAGCGTCAGCTGAACACACTTAATTTGTGGAAGAAAAAGATAGTCTTAAAAGTTGGATGGCAGCCGGGCTCGGTGGCTCAGCCTGTGATCCCGTGCCTTTGGGAGGTTGAAGTGAGTGGATTGCCTG
>NW_007258457.1:951033-972234 GCF_000164805.1 Carlito syrichta | reverse complement strand
ATATATATATATATATTAGTCAGCCTCTCAATCTGTTGTCTAGACTGGAGTGCAGTGGCACAATCATGACTCACTTCAGCCCCAACCTCCTGGGTTCAGGCGATCCTTCCACCTCAGCCTCCTGATTAGCTGGGACTACAGGTGTACAGGTCTTGAACTCCTGGGCTGAAGCGATCTTCCCACCTTGGCCTCCCAAAATGCTGGGATTACAAGTGTGAGCCACTGTGCCCAGTCAACTGCAATCCTTTTTTAGTGACCCTGGTCTAATAATTATGTTTAATATTTATTGAATAAGAAGCACTTTTTATTACATGAGTTGGGGTGAGAAGGAGGAAGGCATATGGCTCTTCCAACCTCTGCCACAGGTAGTTATCGATTGGACCACAATGCCTGACCTGGAGGAGTGATGCTCTCAGACGCTGGCCCTGGTTGGACTGCTTCTCAAGAAGGCATCCTTTTATCTGTCATCACATCTCTTTAAAATTTCTTTGATTGCTTTAAGTTAACAGTTTCTTCCTCCTTGGAATACAGTTGGCTTCCTCCTCATGGTCAGGGAAAATGTGGAGTGGGACTCCCTTCACTGTCATCATGGTGTGCAGTCAGTGAGCACCCTGAAGTTTCACCAACTCTTCAAAGAATACATGGTTGAGCATACCAACAATCTTAACTTTGCAAGTACCAGAAGAAGATACCCACCTCAGAACTTGGGATTTCTTTTTGCTTTCTGGAATATTATGAATATTATGCAAGGACCTACACAGTATTGGCAGGTGGGCATTCCTGTTCACACTTCCTCTCTCTTTGGTGGAACTTTCTCTTATCCCCTCTTGCACCTTTGTGCAACTTACCTCCCAGGATATCTGCTCATCTACATGATCCCCAAGGGCTATTTTGTCTGCCCTGTACATGTAACATTTGTGATACCGACACATCATTTTTTAATTTTATAAAAGTTCATGGACCAATTTTAACAATCTGGAAAAAAAGGAAATCTGACTATAATAATTGATGACATAGACATCATATTTAAATAGAGAATACAAGGATTAAAAAAATAATTATCACTGAAAATACGACCTGATATTTAGAGGCCTCTACCAATGATACAGACCAGTCAGTGTTACCCACATGCCTTTGTTCTCCCCGTGTGCCATCTATCTCTGAAGTTTCTTCTTTCAGTTACAATGCTCCACTTTTCTTCTGTCCATTTCCCTTCTATGACTTAGACATTCACTTTTTTTTAAATGCCGTAATTTTTAAAAAAAAAGACTTCTGTACAAAGAAAGGCCAAATAACTAGAAAAAAAAAGTCAATATAAAAATGTGTCTCTTGTAGGGGAAAAAGCTCTATTCAAGTAGTGAGAACAATTTTGTTTATCATTTTAGAGGCAAATGAATTCTGGGGTTGTAATTAAATTATTGAACTGAGAAGGCAGCATTGTCCAAAGGGGATGATTATAAGAACAAACTCTAGATGCAGATTGCTTTAGTCTGAATCATGGGTCCACTTACTAGCTATTGAGCAATGGGTTATTTACTTTACCTTGCTAAGGCTCACTGTAACCAATGGAAATGCTAATAAAGGTTTTGACAACATAATATTATTGGCAGGAGGTAACTGAAAGCTTTAGCAAGGTGCCTCACATGGAGTAAGGACTCAGACAGGCTAGCAGTTATTGTTAGGTATTTTAGATTTGCATTATAATGCCTTCAGAGTTAGAATTTGTAGCCATATTTCTGAAGGTTTACAAACTGTGATACTGCGAGTGGGGTTCTTTTTGTTTTATTTGAATATAAAAAGCATAAATAATGGTCAAAAATTCTAAACCTCACACTGAACATTATGACTGTATTATTACCCATCTAAAATGCAAGCAAGCTGTGGAGACTTGCATCATGTAAGCTCTGACATAAGCATTCCTCATATTTCCTGATACCACAATGTCCATATTAAGACTGCATCATGTAACTGCATTTAAGCTGAGCAGATTCTGCCAAGGATAGGGCATAAATGGAAACAAAGTCATTTTTCATTCCTGATTCATTCTTTTTTTTTTTTTTTGAGTTGAAGTCTCACTCTGTCGCCCAGACTGGAGTGCAGTGGCCGCTCCCGGCCACCGCAGCCTCGCCTGCTGGGCTCCGGTGATGCTTCCACCTCAGCCTTCCACGTAGCCGGAACTACAGGCGCACGCTACTATGCCCAGCTGATTTTTTGATTTATTGTAGAGATGAGGTCTCGCCTGCCCCACTGGGTCTCGAACCCACAGGCTCAGGCAATCCACTCACCTCAGCCTCCCAAAAGGTGCGGGATTATAGGCCGAGCCACCGAGCCCGGCTCCTGATTCATTCTTAAATCCTACTAATGCCAGTGAGAATTAGGTATTACATAAAATTTTTAAAAAGACACTATTTCAGCCTACTGCTCTGTAAATTTTTATACTCTGCAATGTTAGATTTCTCTTCTTTTAATATTCCTCTCTAAGCACAGAGTAAGGTGCTTTAATGTATGCTTATTAAATGAGTGTATGAATACCTAATACTACTTATTTTTCACACCTTCTATTTTTATTTCTAGCCTAATCTTTAATTTCTAGCCTAATCATCGCCTGCCCCTTGTCTCACACACACACACACACACACACACACACACACACACACACAGGTTTTAATGTAACAGAGCTCTCCCAGGAAGGGAGATATGTAACTCTGGCACATGGAGATGATCACAAACTCTAATCTTGAAGAGTAATTCTGAATTGATATTACTAACTTTGTCCAATATCTATAATATTAACTTAGCATGAATCATATGTGACTAGAATATAGCGCATGATATTGATTTTGATTTTCCTTTTCCTCTAGGCTGTGTCTTAGTTCCTGGTCTTGATCTTAAAAATAAGATAGATGTTAGGCATTATTATCTACCAGAAGGAGTAAAAATCAATTTTGTCTTCTGACACTTCATTCGCTTTTCTTGCAATGGCCAGGTAGTAACACTGAAACAACTGTAAACTCACATTAACTTATTAATGGGTGCAATGCTGTTCTGGGAATCCAGTAGTCTAGATTCTTTAAGGATGAGGTAACAATTTTTATTTAAAAATATTTTTTTAAAATGTAGTAGAGTTGCAAAGATACTACAGGAAGCTCCTACATGCACCTCACTAAGCTCTTCCTAATTTCAACACTTTACACAACCATTTCTCAAGTCTGAGAAATTAACATTAGCACAATACTTCTGTCCGACCACAGACTTTTATAGTTTTTATAGTTTTTCCACTAATATCTTTTTATTTATCCTAGTATCTAAATCCAAGACACCTCATTGCATTAAGAGAATATTTGAAATATCTGCTTGTCAATGGTAAGAATATAAATGTAACTGTATACCTGATTGCAGCAATTATTTTGATTATGTACATTTTTGAAGGACGCCAGTATAGGAATGCCTGGCGAGTCAATCAATCATCTGTAGAAATGGTTTTCAACTTTACTGTTAAGACACACAGGTTCATTTTAATCACTGAAGGGATATATCACAAGTAAATAATGTGTTAAAATTTGTGAATAGTTTATGGTAATCATGAATTTGGCTGAAAGAAAGATTAGCCCTACTCTCACTTGCATTTCAAAATGCTTTTTGGAATGAGAGAGAACGAGGTAGTATTACAACCATGAACTGAAAATTTCTCATAAGCCTAACTGCACTAATTCATTCCTTCATTCCTCACTTTCTTCATCTTTGAAACGAAGTAGTAATTCTCATTTCCTTTACTAATTTAATAGAAGTCAAGATCCTCATTATAAGGATAGTGACTGGGCCAGGCTTGGTGGCTCAGCCTGTAATCCTGTGCCTTGGGAGGCTGAGGTGAGTGGATTGCCTGAGCCCATGGGTTCGAGACCCGCCTGGGCAACTTGGTGAGACCTCATCTCTACAATAAATCAAAACATTAGCCGGGTGTGGTATCGCGTGCCTGTAGTTCCGGCTACTTGGAAGGCTGAGGCAGAAGGATCGCCGGATCCCAGCAGGTCGAGGCTGCGATGGCCGGGAGCGGCCACTGCACTCCAGTCTGGGCAACAGAGTGAGACTGACTCAAAAAAAAAAAAAAAAAAAATTAAGGATAGTGACTGTATCAGTGACCAATGTCTTGAGAAAATAGTTTGAAAATTATTTATTTAGTGATTTTAATCATCTTGTTCCTAAAGGGTTGATTTTCACCCACTCAGATTATATAGAGAGCTTTAGGACTATGGTATCATGTAAGGCCATGTTCTGTAGGAAATCTGCTATAAAATATTGCCTTCTCTTCACTTGCTTTCTGTGTTACAGATCATGTTGGTTGCTTTATATTTGCCATGGTACTGCTCTTAAATTATTTTCTTCTTTCTTTTATTTAAGACAGTGTGAGTGTTTAATATGACCCGGGCACTGTGTTAAGCAATTAGGAAAAGATTAATAAGACATGACTCCTCTCTTGTGCTCACAGCTATGTGAAGGTTTAACTGTTAACATTACTGAGAGATCCAAAATATTCATGTATAAATATTATACAATTCTGCCTAGTAAACAAGTAGTGTTTTCAATGAGCCCAGAAGGAAAAATATACAATTCTTAGACCACCAAGCGGTAAGATTGGAGACAGTTATTTGAGGAAGAGCCATGTGTTATTATACAGGGGAAAATGCACATGGGAACCTGAAATTCAAGGAGTCTGATAGGATACAGATTGGAATACTATGTGAGAGAACAGCAGTCCTGAGACTAGAAATGACACCTATCAGAAATGAGGCCCTAATGTCTTTCTAATCCGAGCAAAAGATGATGAGGCTTGAGTTAAAACTAGACCAGGGTTGATTGAGAAGATGAGGTAGAATTTATAAACAAGCAGGAAGAGACCTGATTGTACTGGAAGCAGATGCAAAGAGTTAAAGGAGATGTGTAGATTTCTGATGTGCTATCTGTCATTTGTGGATAAGATAGAAACAAAACAGACAGAGGGACAGTTTAGAAATATGTTGTACACATTGGAATGAAATGTAAGAGAATACATTCTATTTGGATATGTTGACATTGAAGTTTTCCTATGATATCCACTTTAAGGCAAGTTGTGAGAAGCCCAGGAGAGAGATTGAGTGAGGAAATTTTATTTGGAACCTCTCAGCATCAGGTGAGCATTGAAATCCTGGGCTTAAGTGGGATCATGGACTTAAGGGAAGATGAAATGGGACAAAATAGCATTTAATACATTTACAGAGTATGGAGCTCATTTGAGAGAATGAGAAGGAGAGACCAGACTGTCAGGTGTCAAAGCCAGAGAGGCTAATACAAGCATGTCAGCAAATAGGTGGGGTTGCATCTTGAAGTGAACTAGGCTGGTTAATAGTATCCCATGCAGCAGACTGGTTAAGGAAGAGGCAGACTGAAAACAGTGGAAAAAAGGTGGGAATTAGGAATTTTGTTGGTTACATGAACAAGAGCGATTTGAGTGGAATAGTAGAAGACAAGAACAGGAATTAGTTTGCTCTAGGTTGCTGAACATGGAGGAAAACGGGGGTTTTATTTATTCTTTTAACTTAAAAAAAATGTATTGTGATTGAGAGGGTACATTCCAGGTTTGTTATATAGGAATATTACATGACTGTGAGGGGTTGGGCTTCTAATAAGCCCATAACTCAGGTGGTAGACGTGGTACCCAGTGGGTAGTTTTCAGTCCTTATTCCTCTCTCTTTCTCCCCCCTTTAGAAACACCTCAAGCTGGGCTCGGTGGCTCGGCCTGTAATCCCCTGCCTTTGGGAGACTGAGGTGAGTGGATTGCCTGAGCCCGCAGGTTCGAGACCCGCCTGGGCAGTAAGACCTCATCTCTACAATAAATCAAAAAATCAGCCGGGTGTGGTAGCACATGCCTGTAATGCTGGCTACTTGGAAGGCTGAGGCGGAAGGATCGCCGGAGCCCAGCAGGTGGAGGCTGCGGTGGCCGGGAGCGGCCATTGCACTCCAGTCTGGGTGACAGAGTGAGACTCCAACTCAAAAAAAAAAAAAAAAAAAGAAATACCTCAGTCTCTGCTGCTCTCATCCTAGTGACTGAATGTGTTCAGTGTTTAGCTCTCACTTATTCAGGAGAACATGTGGTATTCAGTTTTCTGTTTCTGTGACAATTCGCTCAGGAAGATGGTCTCTAGTTGTATCTGTGTTGCTACAAAGGACATGATTTTTTTTCTTTTAATGACTGTGTAGTATTCCACGATGTATATGTACCACATTTTCCTTATCCAGTCCACTGCTGATGGACATCTAGGTAGGTTCTATGTATTTGTTGTAATTGATAGTGTTGTGATAAATGTGTTTGTGCAAGTGTCTTTTGGGTAGAGTGACCTGAGCTCCTTTGGGTATATAACCAATAGTGAGACTGCTGGGTTGACTGGTAAGTCTTTTTTAAGTTATTTGAGAAATCTCCAAACTACTTTCCACAGAACTTGAACTAGCTTCCATTCCCACCAACAGTATAGGAGTATTCCATTTTCTCCTCTAGTATAAAGAAGACAAACATATGAGAAAAACATGCTTAGCATTATTAACCATCAGAGAAACGCAAATCAAAACCACAGCAAGACACCATCTCATACCAGTCAGGATGGCTACTATTAAAAAGTAAAATAAACAAAAAACAGTTACTTTGTTATTGTTTGCTTGTTTCTGATTGTTTTGTTTGCTAATAACAGAGAAACTTATTCTGTTCATGGACTAATGGGTAACTTCCAAAGGAAAGAGCAGGACAGAAGATATAGAAAAGGGGAAGTCATTGATGGAGGGAGTTTCCAGAAAAGTATGAAGATTATGTAAACCTAGAACAAAAGTGAAGGGTTATCCTCAGAGAGGAGCAACATCATTCTCATCCTTGGTTGTCCAGTGGGTGGACAACCAAGAAATTAGTAAAGATCTAGGATAAAGATGTGAAGGAAGCTCTTGAGGAAGAATTCTAAAAGTGTTCATAATTTAGGAGGTGTGTTTAAATGCTGAGAAGAACATGGGAACATGTAACACAGTGGATTTGATGAGCATGATGAAATCCAGAATATGTGCTGGGAGAATGAGCGAGAGAGGGGAAAAAAAAAGGATTGTCAAGAGATGTTGAGGGTTCAACAAAAGTTGGAGTTTGTATATATCTAGAAGTCACATCTATATTGTTGTGGGCCTATATCTGTATCTGTATCTCTAGCTTTATTTATATCTCTCTACGTGATTTCAACAGTCAGAACATAGCAGGAAGGAAGGAATGCAGGATTGAATCAAAATTGAAGAATTTCTTGGAGGCGAATGTTGAGAAGATAACGGCAAATTTCAGTGCATGTGATATTAAAGGCTTAAATATGGTGGTGAATCATGGAGTCTAGAAGGGATAGAAAAGATAATAAATCCAAGAGAAGGCAAATAGGTTGACATATAAAAGGATCAATAGGGAGGACAATAAAGTCTGAATTAAGTGGCAGAATTGACTATGTAATTGAGAGTTAACTGAGGCTGATCACTTTAATCTCATAGTCACTGTCTCCACTTACTTTGCAAAGTTGTCAAGTTTTTAACTACAGTGCAGAATTGTGGGTGAGACTTGTACACAAGAAAATATGTTTACTCTATTACAAGAAAAAAGCAAGATTAATAAAAAAAATCTTTCTATTATTGCTCCCTAGAAATAGTGTGTAGGAATGAGGTCAACCACAGAGACCTGCTGAGAATGAGCATGCTACTATTTATTGCCTCTTTGGATGAAAACCCAATTTCATCTTCCATCAAAGATCAAGCTACTACTATTTTATGGTAAACATAGAAACTGCCTTAGAGAAAATTACATTTTAACAGGTGCAGTCTTACATTCAAGAGTGATTTGAAAATTGGCTTCATGGCTAGTATTGTACTCTATCACCCATTTAAATAATCTCCTTGGATATATTCTCACACATAAACATCATTGATGAGTATGCTTATGTCCTGTTTAATCACAGGGTATTCATGAAAACATCCCTGCCCAGATGAACTTTTACCACGTAATATATTTTGTCTTGTTTGTTTTTATTGCTGATCAAGTCTTCACAAAGAAAAAAATATTTGAATTATTCTACTTAGAGAGGGGAAAAGGGCCAGAACAATTCTTTTGGACATTTCGGTATTATTATGATGACGGTATAATGAGTGACTCTGCATTCATGCAAGAAATACTTACTAGCATCTGCCAGATGCACCAGGCTTTGTGCTAGGTAATGTGCAAGGCATCTGTTTAAATGTAAAAAATAACTCTGCTGTAATGAATCTTTAAGTAGTAGATATCACATCAGAGGGACTCATTTATTCATTATAAGATAATACCAGCTAGAATGTATGCCCTGCAAAAACAAGGACTTTTCTTGGTTATAAGGCATGTAGACATCCCCACATGCTTGGATGCTTGGTTAAAAGACAGGTAGAGAATGAAATGTCATGGCTATCTGAAAAATAGGTTGGATACTGGAATAGATGGTTTGAGTACAGACCTTGCAGAAGTTAGGAATACTAAAGTTATTTTACTAGTGTAGGTACACAGAGTATCAAACACACACACAAGCAGGCTACCTTACCTGGGTTCTTAGAAATCAAGAAATGATGAACAGAGAAGAAGAAAACATATCTTTATATTATCTAGCCTCTAATGAATAATTTGCATTTTCTTCAATTATTAATGCAGGGAAAAAAACATAGTAGTGTTAGCACTCTCTGAGAGTTTGTCACCAACAAAAATTATTTTATAAAACTGCATTACAGTTGTCATAGACATCTCAAAATACCATAGTGTTCATTATTAATTTAAAATTATGGAATGATTAAACTCACTGCTGGGTATTGTTTTCTAAATGATTAAAATAAAGAACTTGTATTACTATATAAAAATTAGTTCTTTGGGATGTTTTGATAACAATATAACTATATAATTAGTTTCCTTTGTAATTGTATGCATTTCATTTTATGCTTTTAAAACATTACTCTAAGAAATGGTACTGAGGTAGATTTTTTGCAACAATGGCCTACAAAATTTCTCCCATCCTTGTTGGTATATTCCTTTTCAATGGCACTTTGTCACCTCTACAATTGAGAAGCAGAGTGCAGAGAATTTTTTTATGTGTTTATTTGTTTTGTGTGTATATATATTTAATCCCTTTTTATTCCAGTCAGGCCTTGTGACTTACTTTGACAAACGGAATCCTGCATACATGGTGTGACTTCTAAGTCTCAGCCTCATGAAGTCTTGTAGCTTCTGTTGGCACCACCTTGCTGTCCAGGTCCTGTCATTCGTAGAAGTCAAGGTTAGTCTTGAGAACAGGAAACTATACGGGGTAAGAAGCCTCACTGTCACCAGCTTAAACACCAGTCACACGAGGGAGGCCATTTTTATGCTCTCATTATCAGTCAAGCTTCTTGATGACTGCCACCACATATGGGCCCCAAGGGCAAGACAGGCATAGTTAGCATGGCACATATCTTAGAAGTAGATAGGCAAGGTTTTCCCTTAGGTAAGCATAATTAAAATAGTTGAGGAACAGTGTGCTCAAGTGTCCTGACGCCCTTCTTATTGGAACACAACCTTCTTGAGCAACACCCTACCAGATTGGAATGATGAATGACCAATACAGTAAACCACAGAAAAGAAAGAGAATTGTCAGAGGCATTGTGGTATAGTGTTCTAAGAGAAAATTCCAAATCTATTAATACTTAAGAAGTGACTTTCAATATCTCCAATGTCTTTGTGATTCACACAAATAATTACACAAATTTTAAAGACAAGAAACCAATTTTGTGACCAAATCCTTACCGCTCACAAATCCTAGTTTAAGCAATAATTTGCTTAATAATAATTTTTAGACAATATAAGAAGCTTTCTTTTGGAAGCGAGCATGTGTTCTTTTCACTAAGGCAACTGTATTCTCCCTTGAACATGTATTCCACTCTATAATAAACTGTACTTTAACTCTCTGTGACTCATTCTAAAATTCTTTTCTGTGGCAAAGTCAAGAGCCCATGGAGAAACTATACCCCATGCACTGTAGCCTCAATAGGACACTGGCAAAAAATCTGCCCAGCTGAGCACAGCCTGGATTGCCAATCTACACCATCCCAAGCAAATACATGCATGCTGTTTTGGGCTGCTGCATGTTAGTATGGATTCTTAGGCAGCACTTCACGACTTAAATAGGTTGGTTTCCTCCTGACAGCCAAATGTGCACGTTTTTCCTCAAATTAACACCCTGTGCCATAAAAAGAGGTTATTTACCTGGTCTTCTGACTTTTTGCTAACACATCCGAATCTGGATGGTTTATCAACTGTATGTTTCCGGTTCTGATATTTTTTTCTTAAAAAACATACTGTAATTTTGTTGATGCTATTGTTTAGGAATTTACAAAAAATAAAACTATGATAGTGGCTACATTTACATTGGGGAGAAAAGTCTTGAGGGCAGTTAGTGGCAGATATTTTATTTTCTAATTTTTTATCTATTTTGTAGATTAAAATTTCTTATCCATGATTCAAGAATATACCACTTTATTGATTTTTTTGGGGGGTGAGTTCTCCCTATATTGTTCAGGCTAGTGTTTCAAACTCTTGGTCTCAATAAATTCTCTCATCTCGGCTTCTCCAAATATTAGAATTACAGGTGTGAGTCATAGCATCTGACCAAGAGTATGCCAATTTAAAAATTATTCTTCAAGAAAAGATACATGAGCTTTATTTTATATCTCAAAAGAAGAATGCAATACCCGATGATTCTTAGGCTATAGTAGTAATGATTATTTTATAGAATTATTAGGTTTTTAGCAAGGAAGTGAGATAACAATAATATTTTAAACAACATCTCCCCATCTGAGAAGAGTCATTGAGAAGAACAGTGCCCTTCCTGTGAAGCAAGAACCTGTATACATAATTTTACAGCTGAGGAACGGAACCAGGCATGCTGGCTCATACCTATAATCCTAGCACTTTGGGAAGTCGGGTTGCTTGAGCCCAGGAGTTTGAGACAAGCCTAGGTAACATAACAAGACCTCGCCTCTACCAAAGAAAATAACTGGATTTTTTGGTGCATGCCTATATTCTCAGCTACTCAGGAGGCTGAGGGGGATGAACTGTTTGAGCCCAGGAGATCAAGGTTGTGGCGAGTTGTGATAATGCCATTACACTCAGCCTGGGCAACAGAGTGTGACCCCAACTAAAGAAAAAGAAACCCCGAGTTTCAGGAAATTTAAGTAACAAGCTCAGGATCAACTACACTGTGAACAGCAAAATCTGGATCTGAATTAATTGATTCCAGAGTTCACAGTGAATTCCAATGGGCAGCTTGGGAAAAGGAGGAAACCATGAGAGAGGAGGTGGATATCTGAAAGACCAAGGTGTTAAGGTACTGCTCATGTTGATGCTACAGACAGAGTTGAGAAAGAGAAGTAACCAGTATCCAGTGTCAAAGGTGTCAGTGAATGGGTTGTAGTTTACAAGGGCCAGAAGTTCAGACCAATGAAATAGGCTATAGAGGACCTGGACCAAGGACTGAGAGCTTCGCTATCAGGTATAAGAGTAAGGGTCTAAACTAGAAACGGAGGACTTTGACCTACTTACTGTGTTTCAATCTAGAATTCATAGAATGTAGCTGAAAGTCAAGACTCCATTGGATAAGTACAGGAGAAGCACTGTAGACTCATAGAGTTGGTCTTAGTTGAAGAGTAGAGTCTGGAGATTTGGAGGTGTTTTCCAGTTTTGTCATGGTTGCATCAAAGTTTCAGTGAAAAGATTTGGAAGAAAAGAAAGGCATGGGAGGGTGCATTAGGGAAGAAGATGCCCAGTGCATCACAGCGTTAACTGTCAGGTAAGTCTGGATGAAGGGATGGGCTCACAGTTTTGACAAGTACTATGAGGAAGAGTTGAGTCTCAGTAGTCTCTGGAAACACTGATTAGCCTCACAGAATTTAGCTGTGACCTGAAGGAGAGGGACACATGATGGCTTTAGTGTGGGTTGGGCATTTCTTTTCCTCTTGCTCTGGAGGAGGTAGTGGCAACCATGGTATTGCATGTGTGGTGATCATGGTATCAGTGGGCAGTAGGAAGCAGTAGGCAAGCTTGGGTCAGCTTCAAGGTAAGCCTTCAATGCCAGTGACCCACTGATCCTAGGTGCCATAGGCCAGGTTCTGCCTTGAATTGGTGGCCCCTGTCCTACCAGCACTGAGTGGACTGGGTGGCCAACAGCTCTGTAAAAATGCATTACCACACACGTCGTTCCCAATAATTTATTTACTTGGGATAAATTCTCAGATATGAAAATTTGATATTAAAGGTAATGGATAATTTTAGTGTTTTTGGTATATATTACAAATTTCTCAGCACAAGGTTTCTGTTACCTTTCATTTCCACTTGTAATGAAAGAGCTTCTTCTACATTCCACTTGCAATGAAAGAGCTTCTTCTACATTCTCTCTTGTTTTTTAGTTTAATTAATTATTTTAATTAACATTAGGAAAGGAGTATGGAGATTTCTCAAAGAATTAAAAGTAGGACTACCATTTGGTCTAACAATCTCACTATTGGATAACTACCCAAAGGGGGAAAAAATCATTATATAAAAAAGATATGTTTATCACAGCACTATTTCCAATAGCAAAGATATGGAATCAGTCTAAGTGTCAATCAATGAATGACTGAGTAAAGAAAATATTATATATAATCATATATAATATATGATACATTATATATATTATTTAAATATAATGTATATGTACATGTATATATATAGTATGGAATTCTATTCACCCATAAAAAGAATAAAATCACATATTTTTCAATAATATGAATGGACCTGGAGGTCATGATCTTAAGTGAAATATCTCAAAACAAAAATTAAATACTACATGAAGTTTTACAATGTCTGATATCATTTCCAACGTAATAAGTAAACCTTGGCATTTTACTGTATTTTACTTTGCATTTTTTTATTAGTGAAGCTGAACAAAAACCATTTGTATTGCTACTATCTAATCATTTTTCACTCATATGATTTTTCTATTCTCCCGTTGAGATTTTGTTTTTTTCCTAAGACATGTTTATATAAATATTAGCATTCTGCCCTTTATATTACAAATATATATACACAATGTGTCTATTACCTATGTGTCTATTTCTCATAGTTTTAACTAACAGGTGTTTTACAGTTTTAATATAAAAGAATGTTGCATACTTGCTTCCCCAACTTCATCCCCAGGCTCTAGTCTATAGAGTTGACATCTTGCTTCAGATCCAAAATACACAATGCCAACGCCTTCATGGACTGCTTGCAAAATTACGGCATCTAAAGAGAAGTGGGAGGTATCTTTCTCAGCAACCCACTCTTGGTACATCTTTAGAAATCTGGTCTGAGATCATTGCAATTTTCCTTGAATGTAACAGATATTTGAAAAAATGTAAATGGTTGTTGACCTTGGTAGAAGCCTTTTCAGTGGCGAGGTCACAAGAGTTTACAAGAGTGGATTGAGGAGATAGCGATAGACAGGTAAGCTTGAGTCCCTGACTCTCTGTGCAGCAGAGGATTTCAATGACAGAGAGTTAAGGTAAAGGAAGGAAACAGCTTATGAGGAACTAAGAAATAGACTGTAGCAAGAGAAGGATGTGTGAACCAACAAGAGTTTAGATTTAGCACATTTCAGGTTCAAACCTACGCTGTTATATGCTAGTTACTTCCTACACCCAGTTATTTTTAAAGACATAAATTAATAAAATCAGTTCAAACTAAAATCCATGATTTTATTCTATACTTAACTTTTGCTGAATTTAATTATTTTAAGCATATGTTCTACTGTTTTCAAATATTCCAATGCTAAGCATTTTCAAGTTCTACCATAATCTATTCTTTCAATCAGCAGAAAATGATATTAATGATTCACTTTAGCATTTTGTTCTGTTGTGTATTTGCTCTTTTTAATTTTATTTTTTGTCACAGACAATTGTTCTAAAAATCCCATTGAAACGTAAAGGTTTGACATTCATTATAAATTATACCCAAAAGTTGGAATTCTAACTTCAGAAACTCATATATAAGAAGAAGATTGTGTCTCCTACTCCCAATGAGACAACACAACTAATGCTATCACCTCATCCATATGAAAACAATATTTGGTGTACAATAAATATTTGCTGAATGAATGCAACTGGGTTTTATGACATGGTGCATTTAGGCCCTTTCACCCCTTTGCAATTTCATTTTCCTAACTTGGGCTTACACTCTCCAGGTCACTTACCTTTATTATTGGCTCAGGATTTGTAAATCTCTTCCAGATGACCAGTTTGCTACACTAAAAGTCACTTCAGCAAACTACTGTGTACTCTACTGGATATTAAAGACAGAGAGGTAACATTTTTTCTCTCCTAACTCACATTTTGACTGGAGTGTCAGACAAATAAGAAAAAAAAGAAAAGAAAAAGAAAAAAGTAGACATTTAGATATTTATGATGGTAGAGGAATATTGAAAGTTCTGAAGGAATACTATAAGTGAGAAAGCTCCATGTAATGTGTTAATATTGAACCGTATGCTCTTAGGATATGCCTTTTGTTAATGAATTTTGTCTACATGGAAGACATTCTGATCTTTTATCCAGGCAGATTCCACAAAGCTCCCCATACAGATGTCACCTGTAGGGGTGGACATACTTTTTTCCTCACCCATCTTGGTTTCATAGGTGAAGTCCCCATAACGAAAGACAGATTTGCAAGAGAAAAGCACATGCATTTTTATTTAACGTAAGTTTTGCATGATGAGGGAATCTTAAAAAATGATCCAAACAAGACAGAGAAACTGTATTTTTATGCTTAGGTTTAGTGAAGTATGGATAGCCATGGGATAGCATAATTGAACAAAGTGGGTACAATTTAATAATATACTGGAAAGAATTTACCAAGGCCTGTTTGTTCAGCCATAGGCTTAGTATGATTGAATAAAGAGTGTAAGATCTAATGATATATACTGGGGAGAACTTAGCAAGACTTGTCTTCTTTGTGCCCCTGTGTCTTTCAGAGATAAAGGCATTCCTTTCTTCCAGGTAGGGAGGGCACTTCTCCAATGAGGATTGTATGACCTGCTTCAGAGTAGAAGGGTGAGGGAAAGGTAAGAGAGACCTTTCTCTTCTGCAGCTTCTCAAATGCTAGGGTGCCATATTTTGGTATACTATGCCTCAAACCCATCACATCCAACACAATATCAAAGCTCTGGCTTTAACACCTCACCTTCATTTCTTCTTTCTTGCCTTGTTTATTCTTTCTTTCTTTTTCTGGATTTATACTTGCTCCCTATTCCTAAAGAAGATTTTGCCTTCTCAGCTTTGATCCTCGGTTACTCTGTCATCAAGCATAGAACATTTCTGGCCATCAGTTTCTCTTTGCTTCTGACCATACTGGCTCCTCTCTGCAAACATCATCCTTGATCCCCAAGAACAAGTCTGGCTTTAGCCCATTTGCCTAGTTCTCCTAATGTGCTCATTTGTAATATATATATATGTATTGTAGTTCCCATTTATGTGTAATTTTGCAATCTCCAAACTGGAAGAAAGATGAGTTACTTGATACTATCTGGGTAATGGTAATGAGGCATAGTCAAATAAAGTTTGATGAGCAGATGTTAGTGAAAAGCATATTTCAAAATGACATGTAACTGTTCATGATTTTCAGGAAGAGTAGTAATTGTATGTGTGTGTGTGTGTGTGTGTGTGTGTGTGTGTGTGTGTATGAACTTAGACTCCCTCTACTCAGTCTTGATGAATCAACAAAGAGAATCTGAGTTCCCACAGTTATGTGATAAAACTAGGACACAGCTTTTATTCATTAAAAATGGTCACTCTCCACATCAGCGCTGTGTGGTATCCTTCAGTTCCTAAAGGAACCGTGAACTTTTGAAGAACTCTCGTAAGGGTGGCAATCTACAGTTTAACAGACTAAAATATAGGTTAATGTCTTTATATTTAACCAGTTGGTTTTTTAACAAAAAAATGTAACTTTTACCTTGGTCAATTCATGAGATGTTAATTCTCCAATTAACTAAGGGTAATCCTGTTAAAGCAGAAATTAACCAATTGAAAGCAGAAATTAACTGATAAATGTTTTATTTGACAGACCAGGAACAATGCATGTTTATAATTATTATCTTGTTTAGAACCCACAACAACCTTACTAGGTACATATTATCATGTGGATGTTATAGATAAAGAAATTTGGCTCAAGAAGGTTAAGCAACCCACAATTATGCAACTATTCAACACTAAGTCTTTGCAAGAAATGCTGACTATTTTAGTGGTATCATTCAACAACGCATTTCATGCTTCAATTTCATTGAAAGAAATAGTAAACATAATTTAACTTGTTTTTAATGATTCAACTATCATTTCAAAGAGCAGTTATTATGTTGTTTATAATATGCTGATGCATGAAGAGGAAAGAGGTATATTGCCAGTAACTTCTCTTCTACAAAACCATTCCAGCATCTTTCATTATGGAATTCTAACACTTGATTTTCATGGGTTTTTTTTTTTTCTTTTTCTTTCAAATTATTAGCTGCCATTTTGTTGGACTCTCAAAACATTGGCCACTAGAAATAAAACCCATACTGGATGAAAATTCTACTTTCAATATTTTATATACTAGAAAACTAGACAAATAAGTGCACTGAATTTTATATCAGAACCAAAGAGAAATGAATCCTGAGTGAAAGCAAGAGGACAGATTTCAGCTGGGCGCGGTGGCTCAAGCTAATAATCCCAGCACTTTGGGAAACTAAGGTGAGAGGATTGTTTGAGCCCAGGGGTTTGAGACCAGCCTGGATAATTTGGCGAGACCTCATCTCTACATTAAATAAAAAATTAGCCAGGTGTGATGGCGTCTGCCTGTAGTTGCAGCTATTGGAAGGCTGAGGTGGAAGGATCACCTGAGGCCAGCAGGTCAGGGCTGTGGAGGCTGTGATTGTGCCACTGCACTCCAATCTGGGCGACAGAGAGAGGCTCCAACTCAAAATTAAAAACAAAAAACAAAAGAAGACAGATTTCTTCTTTACTACTAGTGCATGAAGGTTTGGCATTGCTCTGCATGACTTCAGGGCTCCCTTACCCCATAGTTATGTTTTGGCAAATGTTACCCCTAAGCAGATGAGGTTTTACAGTCCAACTCAAATCACACTCATTGCATTTGACTTTTTTTTTCTTTCTCTCCTTTCTCCCTCCTTCCTTCTGTCTCTTGTCTTCTATCTGTATTTTGTACATGTGTTTCCATAAGCATCACAGCTTGCTTTGTCTGTGAGCCCCAGGGTGGTAGGTTCATCGTTCTACTCATCTTTGTATTTGACATAAAACTAAAACTCAATGCATACAAATTTTATTAAATTTTTAATGACTATCCTTTCATCTTTGAATGTCAGTGAAGACATTTTTGAAGTCAAAGAAGATAATTGTATTTCCCACAACAAAATGTAATGGCTACTGTCTATTGGGTTTCTGTGTAAGCCAGCAATTTACATGCACCATCTCGTCGAATCCACATAATAAGATGGCAAAGTGGGCATTGCTATTACCATTTTAGAGTGAGGAGGGTAGGTTCAAAGAAATTAATTAAGTTGTCAGATTTTTTTTTTTTTTTGAGTTGGAGTCTCACTCTTATCGCCCAGACTGGAGTGCACACAGCCTCGACCTGCTGGGCTCCGGCGATCCTTCCGCCTCAGCCTTCCGCGTAGCCGGAATTACAGGCATGCGCTACCACGCCCAGGTGATTTTTTGATTTATTGTAGAGATGAGGTTTCGCCACCCAGATGGGTCTTGAACCCGCGGGCTCAGGCAATCCACTCACCTCAGCCTCCCAAAGGCGCGGGATTACAGGCTGAGCCACCGAGCCCGGCCAGATTTTTTAATAGCTTGTAGGAGCAAGAATAGAGACTCAAATGTAGGGCTGCTGGGTTTCAGAGCTGTGATTGTTGTAGTGAGTCAAACTATAGGCATACACACAGACGTGATGAGTACACAGACATGCATACATGTGTTAGAGCATTAAATATGCTTATATACATATTGTAGAATATACCTTTATCTATGTGTATATGTGTGTGTGTGTGTGTGTGTGTGTGTGTGTACCTAATTTTGTAGATAGAGATGAATATAGATATAGATATAAATATAGGTAGATAGGTAGATATTGATTATAACCTTATCTATAATATTGAAGACAGGTTAGAGATCAATTTTCTCTTGGAGCAGACTTAGGTTCCAGGATGACACAAAGTAGACAGTTGGATATGTGTCATGAGGGAATAACGAACATAACTACTCTACAAAGAGCAAGTCAGCCCAGCTCAAAGAGCTGTTCTGGATTTCATTCTTGAAGAACAAATAATGAATGATGAGGTGAGAGAAAATGAGGAAGAGAAAGATGTTTCAAACTGGAATTTGACTTTACTAAAAGGAATTATCTTTTAGAAGACAGTCTTATTCTTCCCCTCTCTCTCTCTTCTCAATATGCCTCCTCCTCCTCTTTCTTCTTTATTTCTTGATTTTTCTCCAAGGTTTTGATTCCAGTGACCATTAAGGAGTTATAGGAGAATAATGTATAGAATGTATAGACTCCTCTCTAAGCTGGCTATAACTATGCAAAGAAGTGTAAATTTCCAACCCAAATCTTAAGAATCAAAGTTTAGATATTACAAAAGCATTCAAAATTTTTCTGAGCACATACAATCAGGCCTGCTATGTGCAAGTATAGTGATTAATTTTATGTGCCAATGTAACTGGGCTAATAGATGTCCAGACGGCTGGTAAAACACTATTTCTTTAAGAGTGTTTTCTGAAGATACTAGCATTTAAATCAGTAGACTGAGTAAGGAAGATCCACCCGTACCAATGTGGTCGAGCATCATCCAATTTGTTGAAGACATGAATAGAACAAATAAGTAAAGGAGGAGCAAATTTGCTCTCTCTTCTGGAGTCAAGACATCCATGTTTTCTTATCCTAAGAGATTGGCTCTTCTGCTTCCTAGGTCTTTGCTTCTGGACTGGAACTACATCACCAGATTTCCTGGACCTTTAGCTTGAAGATAGCAAGTATGGGTTTGCTTAGTGTCCATAATTGTGTGAGTCAATCATTCCTTTAAAAATCTCTTTCTACATTGTGTATCTCTATCTATCCTATTGATTCGGTTTCTCAGGAGAAGCCTGACTAATACCGATTTTGAGACTGTGAGGTAGAATTGATGCTATAACAAATAACTAAACATGTGGAAATAGCCTTGAAACTTTGGGTAAAGGCAAGAATTTTGAGGTGCAGGCTAGAAAAAGCCTATATTGTGATAAATGAACTGTAAAGGGAAATTCTGAAGAGGGCTCAGATGAATAGGGGAGATGTAAAGAATAAATCAATGTTCTTAGAGAATATCAATAATCCTGAGCAAAATTTTTGTGGAAATGTGGTTGGTAAATGCCTTTCTGATGCACTCTTAGATGAAAACAAGGAATATGCTATTAGACAGTAGGGGAAAGGAAATCCGCATTATGAGACACCAAGGAGCCTAATTGAGTTGCATTTGTGTTCTAGTGTTTAGTGGAAGATAGAAATTGTGAGTTATTAAATTGTCAGAGGATATTTCTTTTATTTTAAAGATGTGGGGCACAACATCAATAAGGGCACTTGATCTCAAACCAGGTAGAGTGGGGACCAAAGGAGGCCCAACCTTTACCTGTATGCTGACCACTTGTATATCTAATACTAAATTGTGCCCCACATTCTTTAAAATAAAAGTACAAAAGACAATTGCATTCTTATACATCAACAACAGGCAGGCAGAGAACCAAATAAAAATCACAATCCTGTTCACAATAGTCACACAAAAGGGAAATAACTCAGCATCTTTCTAACCAGAGAAGTGAAAGAACTTTACAATGAGAATTACAAAACACTGCTCAAAGAAATTCAAGAAGGCACAAACAAATGGAAAAATAGTTCATGTTCACAGATAAGAAGAATCAACATTGTGAAGATGTTCATCCTACCCAAGGAAATCTATAGATTCAATGCAATACCCATTAAATTATCAACATCATTCTTGTCAGACCAGGAAATAACAACACAGAAATTCATATGGAAACATAAACTACCATGAATAGCCAAAACAATACTCAGCAAAAGAAACAAAGAGGGAGGTATCACGCTTCCATTCTTCAAATTTTACTATAAGGTTTCAATAACCAAACCTCCTGGTACAAGACTAGGTATAAAGACCAATGGAACAGGATAGATATTCCTGAAGCAAATTCTCAATTTCTCAACCAATTCATTTCCGACAAAGCCTCCACCAACAACCACTGGGGAAGGAGAACATATTCAGTAAATGGTGCTGGGAAAACTGGCTGACCACATGCAGAAGATTGAAACAGGAGTCCTACCTATCACCATACACAAAAATTGTCTCTAAATGGATCAAAGACCTAAATGTAAAACCTCAAACTATAAGAACCTTAGAAAATGCAGGAGAGACCCTTTTGGAAATTGGAACTGACAGCCAGTGCCTATTCAGAACACTAATGTCCATGCCATAAAAGATAAGACAGATAAGCAGGACCTCATTAAATTGAAACGTTTCTGCAAAACAAAAGAAACCATCAAGGGAGAAGGGAGACAACCCACAGAATAGAAAAAAAAATTGCCAACTGTATATTTGGTTAAGTCCTAACATCTATGATCTACAAGGAACTCAAACATGCCGAAAGGAAAAAAACAAACAGCTCCATTAAAAAGTGGGCAAAAGCCAGGCTCAGTGGCTTAGCCTGTAATCCCGCGCCTTTGGGAGGCTGAGGTGAGTGGATTGCCTGAGCCCGCGGATTCGAGACCCGCCTGGGCAGCGAGACCTCATCTCTACAATAAGTCAAAAAAAAAAATCCCATCAAAAGAGAATTAGATTAGAAAAATGTGGTACATATACATGATGGAATACTATGCAGCCATAAAAAAGAACAAAATCATGAATTTTGCAGCAACCTGGAAGGAACTAGAGTCTATAATACTGAGTGACCTCTCACAAAAACAAAGATCCGAGTATCACATGTTTTCACTCTTATAATGGACCTTGAACATCCAATCTAATACTATAAGAAAATGACTGAGAGTAGTGGGAAACTATGGGG
>NW_007258457.1:792759-950784 GCF_000164805.1 Carlito syrichta | reverse complement strand
CTCAAAAAAAAAAAAAAAAGTGGACAAAAGGCATGAATAAACACTTCTCACAGGAAGATATACAGACAACCAACAGACACATGAATGATGTCAGGAAGTCCTCTATTTCATTTAGGTTATCAAATTTGTTTCCATACAGGTGTGCATAATCATCTCTGATAATCTTTTGTATTTCTTTAGGGTCAGTTGTGATTGGATCTTTTGCATTTCTGATTGTGTTTATTTAGGCTTTTTCTCTATTTTTCTTGATTATTTTGGGGTCCATCAATCTTGTTTATCCTTTCAAAGAACCAGCTTTTTGTGTTGTTGATATTTTCTATGATATTTTTGTCTTCTGTGTCTTGCATTTGGGCTTTTACTTTCGTGATCTGGATTCTTCTGATAAAATTAGGGTTTTAGGTCAGGCGTGGCGGTTCAGCCTGAAATCCCAGCACTTTGGGAGACTGAGGACAGAGCATTGCCTGAGTCTGGAAGTTCAAAGCAGCCTGGGCAATTTGGTGAGACCTTATCTCTACAATTAATCACAAAAACTAGTTCCAACCACTTGGAAGGCTGAGACAGAAGGATCGCTTAAGCCCAACAGGTCGAGGCTGTGGTGGCCTTGAGTGTGCCACTGCACTCCTGCATGAATGACAGGATTGAGAATTCAGTTAAAAATAAAGTTAGTGTTTTAGTGGTCTTTTTTCAGCTCCCTTAGATGATTTGTTAGGCTGCTAACTTGTGTTCTTTCCATTTTCTTGATACGTGTTTGTAGAGATATAAATTCCCCTCTTAGAACTGACTTTATGACATCACAGAGATTTTGGTAGGATGTTTCTTCATTTTCATTTGTTTCCAGGAAACTTTTAATTTCTGTTTTGATTTCTGTGTTGACGCAGTAGGCATTGAGCATCATTTCGTTTAATGTCTATGACATTGTGGGTTTTAGGGGAATTTTGTTGACATGGTTATTTATTTTTTATTTCACTGTGGTCTGAGAATGTGCATGGAAGTATTTTGATCTTATGAAATTTGTTTATGCTTGATTTATGACCAAGGATATGATCAGTCTTGGAGTATGTTCCATGTGGTGATGAGTAGAATGTATATTCTGTGGTTTTGGGGTGGGGTATTCTATAAGTATCTATTAAGTACATTTGTCTGAGCATAAAGTTGAGGTTGTAGATCTCTTTGTTGATTTTTGGCCTCGATGACCTATCTAGGTTTGTTAGTAGTGTATTTAAGTCCCTAGCTATAATAGTGTTAGAGTCAATATCTAACAGCTTTATAAATGTGTTGGGTACATATATGATTAGTGTAGATATTTCTTGTTGATTAATTGAACCCTTTATCATTATGTAGTGTCCTTCCATATCTTTTTAAATTTTTGATAGTTTAAGGTTGTTTCGTCTGAAATTAAGATTGTGACTCCTGCCTTCTTTTATAATCCATTGCTTGTAAACTCATTTTCCATTCTCTAACATTGAATCTATGTGCATCCCTTGTGGTGAGATGAATTTCCTGGATGCAGCAAATAATTGAGCCATGGTTTTTTATTCAGCTTGCCATTCTGTGTCTTTTCAGTGGTACATTTAGTCCATTCATGTTCAGGCTGATTAATGGAATGTGATTGTTTATCCCCATCATGAGGTTCTTATAAAGTTTTTTCTGTGTTTGGTGTTTGTTTTCTTTTAGCTTTTGGACTGGTGTATGTGTGTGCTTTCAAGTTTGCAGTCACAATGTATTCTCTGTTGATTCTGTGTTCTTCTGTTCTCTTGGGAAGTGCATAGTCATTCTTTTCTTTCTTTCTTTCTTCTGTGTTTATTACCTTTTTATGCATCTCCTGTAGAGCTGGTCTGGAAGCTGCATAATCTCTTAGGGATTGAATGTCTGGGAAGAATTTTAATTATCCATCACTGATGAAGTTGAGCTTGACTGAGTAGGACATTCTTGGTTGAAATTGTTTATCTTTGAGGACTTTGAATATAGGACTCCAGTCCCTTCTAGTTTGTGTGTTTTTGCCTATAGTTCTGCTGCTATTCTGATTTGTTTTCCCTGGTATGTAGTCTGACCTTTCTCTCGCTGCTTTTAGGATTTTTCTTTGGTGCCTGCTTTGTGTAGGTGAATTACTATGTGTCTAGGGGTTCATTGTCTCATTTGATGTCTTGTGGGGATTCTTTGTATCTCTTATGTTTGGTGGTCACATCTCTGGTGAGATGGGGAAAGTTTTCTTGGATAACCTCCTTGTATACTTACTCCAAGGTGTTCTCCATGTCCCTTTCTTATTCTGGGATACCAATGAGGTGTAGGTGCAGCTTCTTTATATAATTACACATACCTTGGAGGCATTGTTCTTTCTTTCTGAGTTTTCTTTCTGTTTTTGCAGATTGTGTTAATTCCATGTTTTGGTGTTCAAGCTCTGAGATTCTTCTGCTTGGTTAATTCTATTTTCTATGCTTGTCATCTTGTTTATTTTCTGGATGAAAATTTTTATGGTCAAAATCTCTGTTACAAGTTCTTTCAGTATTGCATCTTGTCTTTCTTAAGTCTTCTTCACTCTTTCCATCCATTCCCTAATCTCTGTTGTATTCTGGAGTCAGTCATTGGTGATTTTCATTGTTTGGGCTTTGAGGTCTGATTTTCTGGTGTTTTATTTTTGTAGCACTGGGAATTACCTGTGTTCCTCTGTTGATTTTTCCTCATTTGTGACAGATCTCTTCCTACTGAGGATATTGCTAAGCAAGATATTGAATGTGTGGTTTGGCTTCCCTTGATTGCTTATAGTCAAATGCAGAAGAGATAGATTGCTTAAAGATGAGACTGATAATCTAAAGGAAAAAATATTAGAGGACAGAGACATTGGAAGGTGAGTAGATCATGATGGCAGAACCCTTATGAGTGGATGAATGGGATTAGTCCTCTTATGAAAGAGACCCCAAAGGAATCCCTTGCCCCCTATACCATGTGAGGTTACAGTAAGAAGACAGTTATCTCCATGCAAGAAGAGCCCTGACCAAACATAACATTTTCTGGCACCTTGATGGACTTTTCAGTCTCCAGAACTGTGAGAAATAAATTTCTGTGGTTTATAAACTGCCCAATCTATAGCATTTTGTTATAGCAGCTTGAACAAACTAAAGTCGCAGATAACAAATAAGATGTGCATACCTGTTGAAGAGAAAGTAATGAGAAAAGATGTGAAAGTAACTGCTAAATATGGTCCAAGCCATGGCTCCCCTCTTCACCCCCATTGCTTCTTCCTTATTGAGGCCTCAGTCATCTTTCATCTGAATTAATACATCAATATCATTTTTTACTTGCTCTTCTCTGCTTTTACACCTCATTCAAATAATTCTCTGTCTCAGTGGTTTACAAACTTTTAAAAATCACTCATCCTATCAGTTAAAAAAGAGGCATGCACACTTCAATATATTTATTACAGGTCCAAACTTTACCTGTATGATGAACACTTGTCTATGAATCTTGAATTTACCCCATATCTTTAAAATTAAAAAAATTAAAAATACATGCTATAAAAAGTACTTATTATAAAACATTTGTATCACAGACATTTTGAAAGGAATAAATGTGAATCAATATACATTGAAGTTCTCAGATCTTCTTTCCATACCCCAATGCACATGATCTCCTTTGAAGACTTTTGCCCTACATTCTTCCAAGTGATTTGTCTGGTCTGTGGAATACCCACTTCTAGAGAAAAATAGTATTTGAAATAATACCC
Source organism: Carlito syrichta (assembly GCF_000164805.1). Classification (NCBI taxonomy): domain Eukaryota; kingdom Metazoa; phylum Chordata; class Mammalia; order Primates; family Tarsiidae; genus Carlito; species Carlito syrichta. The sequence goes on along the minus strand of NW_007258457.1, from coordinate 947,063 downwards.
CAGTCCTTAACAAAATATGATTACACTATACTACTGCATTAGGAATTGAGTGAATCCTCTTATGACCTGGTACTCAGCATCTTTCAGGCCTCCTCTTGGGTTAGTCTTTCCTTTACTTGATATTGACATTTTTTTTAAAAAGTCAAGTCTTTGACTTCCTGAGAAAATCCAACTCTTACACATAAAGAAGAAGTCCAGTATAATTTTTATTCGATATTACATAAATTGTATGTTATTTCTTCTGATGGGCATGCTTTTTTTTTTAAACAAATCATGAAATCACGTCTACATATTAACAAAACTCTTCCTTGTACATTGAGTGTTCTCCTTCCTCTTGTTCATTAAAAATATAATTTCAATATCTAAATCTCAGAGCATGAGTCATCCTTTTCAGGAAGCCTTCTTTTAGAAGCCTCATTTCTCCTGGTTAACTCTGTCCATCAGCCTCCAAAGTGGGGGAAAATACTCATCAGGGGTACACAAGATGATCAATTTCAGTATTAAAGAAAGAATCCCAAACTTTAGTTTTTTTATCTCATCATTTTAGTTTTATAACATATGAATATAGAATTAAACATGTATAAATATATACCGTATATATTTACTTTATGTATAAATAATATACATGTATAGTCCATCATTAATTTTACATATATTAAGTATATTTTTGAGTTGTATACTTTTATTTCTGTTCTTATCTTTTGGAAGAATAATTTATTGATTTATAGATGTACTTTCTCCAGTCTGTGTTTTATAATCTCTATAGACTCCAGCAGCCAAAGCACTACTTGGCAGAGTATATATTTAATATATGTTTGTTGATTTGAATAAAGAAGGCATAATTTAATATTTTATGTCTCTTTGTTGTTGTCTATCACATTGATTATGCCAAGAGCTTTAGTCTAACAAATTTAGTGTCTTTGGAGTGTCTATTGAAGTAAGACATCAATATAAGACCTTTTTTTAGACTCGCTAGAGAAATGGAAATACACATACATTATGATAGATGTAAGTTACTATGGAGTGACTTAGATACTGGGTAAATACAACCTAACTTTTATGTTTTCTTATTTTTCCTGTATTTCTTTATTCATATTAAATAATCAGAAATATTAAGAATACATTTATACTGAAGAACCCACCTGGCCTGTTAGAAATCAAAGCGTAAGAGCAGTTTTATTTAGAACTTTAACTTGGTTTAAAAAATATGATTACACTATACTACTGCATTAGGAATTGAGTGTTAAAACTTTATTATCTCTCACATTATTTTCCTTTCTCCTGTGTATAAGTGGAAAGAGGCTCATAATTTAGTTTTATCTATAAGGGGTACTTTAAAACTTGTCAGAATTGGGCCCCTAACATCATAGGAATAAGATGAAACATTGTTTTTATTCTTGTTAATTCTAGAAAGAATTCACTGTAGTATAGTGCAATTTAGAATTTGGGAATCAGGTATCCCTCAACAATAATGTCCTTTTCAAGTTTTTCTGGCTTTGAATTTAAGTATTCCATATTCCTTTTATTTCACAGTATTAAGAAATCTTATCTCAACTGAGGAATAAAATGAGCAAGTGAAAGAAGTGAAATATCACAGATTAATTATGTTCTTTTTAAAAAATTATGCATAAAAGTGAAGAACACAGATTCCATTCATCCAGTGCTACAAAAATAAAAGTTTTTGTCTCAAACTCCTGGCCTCAAGGGATTCGCCCACCTCAACCTCCCAAAGCACAGGGATTACAGGCATGAGCCAACATGCCAACCAGCCATTATTAGTATTCTTGATTGACTGGAACAAAAAGCCCTATTTTTAATTATAATCACTTATTGTTCACCCATATGTAAACTGGTTCCCTCTCCTTCACATACAGTGAGTATAAATACTAAATATTTTCTACCTGTGGACTGGCATCACATTTCCAAGCTCAGGTGGTAAGAACAATTATTTTTCATTCCCCGCCAAACTGACAGAAAACTTGTTAAGTATCTTCTCTTTATAATCCCACTGTGATCCTCTGCATAAGAACATATGATTCAATTGTCAAATATAATTGGTTTAATAATAGTTCCTCCCCTTCTTCCAGCATTGTCCAGTACAGAAAAACAAACAAATAAAAAGCATTTATGCTGCATTGTTGAATAAGATCTGAGTTTCTTGGGTAAATAATAGAATGCTATCAAATACAGAGATAGAATTTCACAAAAATTGAGACATAGTTTGAATGGCCATTTTTGAGGAATTAATTGGATCACTAAGAAGACAATATATTATACACTGAAATTTATGTTACAGAAGGTATCATACGAAATGGAATAGGAAGTGCAGACATTTCAAAAATTATCTGTACATTTTCAGTTACTGAAGTTTCATCAGGAATATAGGATAGCCAGAATTAGCAATAAAAATGAAACAAAAATTAAAGACTCCCAGTTAAATTTGAATATCAGATTTTTAAAAAGTTCTTTTTTATACAATTATGTTCTGAGCAATATTTGTGGCATACTTATATTTTAAGATCTTGTTTTTTTATCATAAATTACAATATAATTGAGTATACTGCATTCATATAGGTATATATGTATTATATATCTATGTATATATGTAACGGACCTCTGTGGAGGCATCCTCTATCAGTCCTGCAAAATGATTATAAAACTAACTTGTTTTTGCTTTTGTTATGGCTGCCAGGCAAGTCAGAGTAACATTTTTCATTTAGTCTCTCCACCATGACGGTTCCTGTCTGTATCAGCTGTTTGAAACTCAGAGTCAGATTTTGGGTACATTTCAAAGTATCCAAGCAATTACACATGAATTATTTTTTTTTCTTTTTTTTTTTGAGTTGGAGTCTCTCTCTGTCGCCAGACTGGAGTGCGGTGGCCGCTCCCAGCCACCGCAGGCTTGACCGCCTGGGCTCCGGCGATCCTTCCGCCTCAGCCTTCCAAGTAGCCGGAATTACAGGCGCGCGCTACCATGCTCGGCTAATTTTTTGATTAATTGTAGAGATGAGGTCTCGCCTGCCCAGGTGGGTCTCGAACCCGCGGGCTCAGGCAATCCACTCACCTCAGCCTCCCAAAGGCGCGGGATTACAGGCTGAGCCACCGAGCCCGGTTTACACATGAATTTTGAAAAATAATCTTACTTCTTTTTATCTGCTTTTTCTTATCCTTATTTTCCTTTGCTTTAATTTCTTTCCTTTAAAAAAATAAAAAATTCATTTACTAGAATAAGATGGAATAATAAAATAAGTAAATATTTATGAACATAGTGATACAGGTCTTTATTATCATGTATATTTCCTTCTGTTTTCCGTGACTCTTACTTTTTTGTTTTGTTGTTTGTTTTTTGTTTTGTTTGTTTTTTTGAGTTGGAGTCTCACTCTGTCTCCCAAGTTGAGTTCAGTGGCATGCTCACGACCGCTCACGACCACCGCAGCCTTGACCTGCTGGGCTCAGGCTATACTTCCATCTCAACCTTCCAAGTAGCTGGAACTACAGGCGTGTGCCACCACATTCAGCTAATTTTTTTGACTTATTGTAGAGGCGAGGGTTCACCAAGTTTCCCAGGCTGGTCTTGAACACATGGGCTCAGGCAATCCTCTTGCCTCGGCCTCCCAAAGTGCTGGGATTACAGGCTAGAGCCACTGAGCCCAGCGGCCCTGACTTTTAACCCAATCAGTGAATGCCATCTGATTATATGTTTTCCAGATTTGTATGGAAAAGAGACAGAATAAGTGTATTTACCTAAGTTTGTTAAATGTACAATATAATGTTCAACATTGAGAGAGAGAGGAAAATAGGATGTATCCAAAAGTAGAATATTAAGTAAGAAGTTCAAATGTAGTTTAAAACCATGTGTCTTCAAACTGCCAGGGACGAATATTGCTTTAATTTTGTCTCAACCACTTATTATCTCCTTTGCTCTAGACCTTCAAGCTTAAGTGAAGACATTTTACATGCCGTTAAACTAATGACAAATCCACCTTTCATTCACTTAATTTTCCTAAAACAAATATTTGGACTTCTATTAAAGGGAAGAAAGTATGTTGTGGTATAAAAATAAAATTACAAGGCAAAGATTAGGAACTAGTGAAGTTATATTTCAAATAGAAGGACATTATAACACATAATTCTAAGATTAATATTCTCTGGTCTTGCTTCCTGGAGAAAACAACTTTCAAAATATTTAGATACGTTTATTTATATTTACCTCTCTGTTTCTAGTTAATATACTGCCTTTTCTTGGTTTAATCTACTTTGGACATTACCCATTGATTTTTTATTAGTTTAGATGAGTTACCAGTCCCAGCTACATTCCACCTTATTCTCCCAACAAAATTATCTTGAGTTTTTGTTGAGAAAGTTCATTTTATTTGCATTATCATAGCTGTTTAAATTCTTCTATTATTGGTTCAAGTATTAAACTTGATTATACTTTCTTTTTTGTTGATCATTTTAGGAAACTAAAAAGTATGATCAGAATTTGAAAATTCAAGAGAATTCCAACTTGGACTTGGCTTAATGGACCAAGAAACAATAAGGGCAAAGGATACATTCATGATTAGAATAAAGTAAGTGGCTACAGATTTCATCATCTCCGAGGTGGAATGGTAGGCGAGGATAAGTGTTCACGGCCAGGCAACAGTGGGGAACTTTGTAGGTCAGAGGAATCTGGCCATGACATACTAAGATTTCCAACTATACTTAGATTTCCAAAAATTAATTATTTTATTTTTCATTTGATTAATTTTTGAAAGCTAATTTAAATTTTTATCTGCTACATTTAAATGCTACATGTATATGCTAGTTGTATAAATTCTGTCTATATTTTCAACATTCCAATATTTCACATACTCTATCAATTGCATTTCTAGAAAATGTCTTCTCTCCCAAGTTGTACTGAAGCTCTTTTAGCTGCTGCATGATCTTCTTCCCAGAACTTCACCTACTTCTATACTCAAATATCCCCATTTTGTAGTCCTCATATCTTCATTTGTTCTTAATTTTACCCTCATTTTGCCAGATCACCTATTCTAATGCTTCCCAAGAGAAGATGCATTGAAAGTTCAATGTTTTTTACTTTTTCCACATTTGAATATGCCATGAGTTTTAATTAGTCACACCCGTTCAATCATTTGGTTAAAGAGGAAATTCCATGCTAAGAGTCATTTTCCCTCAAACTTTTAAAGGCAATACACACTGTCTCCTTGATCTCAAAGTTGCTGCTGCCCAAAGCTGTTACAATTTTGGCACTGAGTGGAACATCTGCATGTGAGTGTCTCATTAACTCTTAAACTTGAAAACATTGAACATATATTCTGTAGTCTTCCATTTGGAGAAGACAGTTAAAACCATGATAGCAACAAGTGATTAAAGTGAAAAATTGAGAACTAATTTTAACAGGATTCTTATAAATGTGTTTGGGGTATCTGGTGAAGGAAGGAGAAAGAGAAGAACAGCAGGAGAACTGACTTATCGGGTGTCAAGAAAACGAAGATGGGAAAAGTTTCAAAAAGAAAAGTGTGGTTTGCAGTGTTATTAAATGGACATTTTACGTATTTTATCATTAGGGTATTAGTAACATTGACATTAATTGTGATAATACTGTGAATTGAGAACTGACGTAAAGACTCTGAAACATCTCTGCCAGGTCTCAAAAGAACTGGATTCTAGCCACTAAATTTCTGGCTTCCCTTGAGCAAATCATAAATCTCTGTTGCTTATCTTCCAAGCTGAAAAGATAGGACTTCATAACTTTAAATGCCTCTTTGACTTTTAATGTTATATGACTTGCATTTTGTACACTTTGATGTTCACATGCAGGATCACAGTGGAGCCTTAAAATGGTCTGATGAGGAAAGCAGAGTGGGGTTTTTTTTTCTTCTCTATCTTTCCTTTTGTAATCATTCTGAGATGACAAAACAGAGAAAGAGAGCTCGATTGATGGTTTTGAAATAGAGCCAGATTTAGAACCTAGGGGTCTCATCTAGGTTGGTCAAGTTCACATGAAGTCTCTGATACACAACAAATTGGCATTCGTTTGAAGCAAATGCATCAATGTCTCTGCCAAAGCCTAAATATATATCCATTGATTCTCAAAGCATTGCTTATGATTTCTCCGAAACCAGCAAGAACTTCTAAATGGATCATAAACTGATGTGAATTTTTAAGCCTGTCTTCTGGTTTTATAAGCAAATGATGAATATGATTAATAGGGTGCCTAACAAAAAGGCATAATCAGTTTGTCTCAAGCTGCTCAGTTTTCAATTGTTGTTGTTCCCTTTTTTCTTTATGAATTATTAGCTTAATCTTATTATTATCAATTTAGTTTGCTATCGTCTTGGTTAAACTTAAAGAACACAATGATGCATAATACTTGCATTTAAAGTATTTTTGCTTATATTTTCCAATAATTAAAGCAAATTACACAGAAAGCATGTTGTCTCATTTATTTTTAATAATAATAATATCTTAGATAATGGAGTGACCAATCATTTTCTTCACTGAGTATATCCCACTATATTCCGCCTTCAATATTTTCTTTTTCTTTAAGTCAGGGTCTCACTCTGTCACCCAGGCTGGAGTGCGATGGCACAATCACAGCTCACAGCAGTTATGACCTCCTGGGCTCAGGCAATCCTTCCACCTCAGACTCCTGAGTAGCTGGGACTACAGGCAGGCACCACCATACCTGGCTGATTTTTTACTTTTTGTAGAGACAGGGTCTCACTATGTTGCTCAGGCTTCTACATTGAGTATAGTCTAGGTGAAGTAAAACATAAAACAAATTTTCATGTTTTTTATGGTCCAGAGAACTTTTAGGAACCCCAGTTGGCCTCAACTTTTGCTTATAACTCAGTGTAGATACGTGTTGGGAAATACAGTGCCATAGAAAACTGAGTTGTAGTACTTTAGATGGAAGATGAGCTTTCCTTTTATGTTATATTAAGCCAGTGTACCGAAGACAATAAAAAAGTAGTAAGTGATCAATAGTCTTTTATATGCAATTCGTTTGAATATTACATTTCTTAGTTTAGAGCTTTGATCTACTAGTGTTTAAAGTAAGCTACTAGGATAAGCAACACATGATCATAGCAGATGATGGAGTGTAATCAATTCCTCTGGGCAGCTCTCTAGACGGTTATATTCTAATACTCAGTACACCCAAATTTGAAATGTCAGCAACCTATTACTGCATTCGCCCTATTAATAAAATCTTTCACTGGACCAAATCAGACAACTCCATTTGTTTATAGGCTCAACTTATAGTTTGGATTCTTTCCAGAACTAGATTATTGGAAAATTGCAAAAATTGAGCCCTTCCACTGGGGTAATATTCAGAATTATGGGGAGATAAGCTAAAAAAAAAAAAAAAAAAACCAATTTCTCTGTCTAGTTCCAAAATATTTGGAACACCTTTGTTTTACCCTCAGATCCTTTTTACTATAAATAAAAGTTTATTCTTCTCACTTCATCCATACTTCCAAATTAGAAAGAAAATAATTGAATCCTACTTTGTAGGCTGACAAGTTATATAATAAAAGTTTATAGAAGAATGAAAGTTTTTCATTTTTCTGTGACTACATATTTGGATTATTCTGTCCCAGTAATCAGATCGAGGAGCAGATGTTTCTACCTTTTTTTAGCAGTCTCATCACTTCTAGAAGATACAGGGCTCATACACCTTGAGACAGTTTATATAACAAAGGGTTTGTGTTATTTATCATTATCCATGACATTGATTTCTAGATTTGAAAGTTAAGCTTGAATATAATTATCAACTCTAACATACTTAATCTTGCATACTGAGCAAAAAAATAATTTATTTGTCTTTTTGGATGTCATTAGTTACAAGATTTTTCCATCACTTTCACTGGGTCACCCTGAAAAAGTTCTGGGGATTTAAAATATTTTAGTTTTGCTTTACTTTAAATGATCAAAATCTCTATTAGGAATTCAAGAATTGTGGTGTCTAGTTTCTTCAGTTTAGTTCAGGGAAATGTGATAGATGCATTTATTTCCAAGATCTTTGACTTCCTGAGAAAATCTAACTCTTACACATAAAGAAGTCATGGTACAAATTTTATTTGATATTGCATAAATTGTGTGTTATTTCTTCTGATGGCTTTCCTGGCTCCATTTAAACATAGCCCCTATCTTTATTTAAAATAATTATTATGGTTACATTAGATACCTATGATAATAAATTAGTATTACTATTGAGGCTTTGTCACATAAAAGTTCCAACTGAAGATATTTATTATAAACTGCCATTCAATTTTCAGACTCTAAAATAACTCAGCCGGGCTCGGTGGCTCAGTCTGTAATCCTGCACTTTGGGAGGCTGAGGTGAGTGGATTGCCTGAAGCCGAGGGTTCGAGACCCGCCTGGGCAACTTGGCGAGACCTCATCTCTACAATAAATCAAAAAATCAGCCGGGTGTGGTAGCGCGTGCCTGTAATTCCGGCTACTCGGAAGGCTGAGGCAGAAGGAGCGCCGGAGCCCAGCGGGTCGTGGCTGCAGTGGCCGGGAGCGGCCACTGCACTCCATCTGGGCGACAGAGTGAGACTCCAACTCAAAAAAATAAAATAAAATAACTCACATGCCTTTATTAATTAAATGAGGTTAGTGTAACATATTTCAACATCATCATACTTTATATTTTTGAGAATTTTACAGTTTATAAGGCCTTTTTTATGTGAATTAACTTTCCAGATTGATGCTGACATATTTCACACTTTTAGTGAATATGAAATTCCTTTGAACAGAGGAGTTGAAAGTAAGGTATAAAGTTGAATTTAGAAACTAAAAAGAAAAAAAACTAGTAGAAGATTTTCTAGAGTTAATGGAGAGTCAGCAGCAGGTGAAGATATCGACAGACTGAGAAGGACCAAGTCTACGTAGGAACTAACATGAGAAGCAGAACCTAGGACGTGCTCTTAGGGCAAAGCTAAAAATGTTCAAAGAAGCAAGGCTGGCTTTCCCACCCATTAGACACACAAGCCTAGGACTGCTGATTCACAGCCCTAGGAAATGTCGGAGCCTCCATTTCCTCATCTGCAAAATGTCAGTAACAGTTATGCCCATCATTTAGAATTGCTGTCAGTGTGCTTGAGGGGAACATAATCAAAAATATATTTTACCACTGGTATCAAAGTTTTTCTCTTAGACTTAATGTTTGGGAAAAATTCTTAATAGACTGCTTTCATGGTAGCTGGTGAAATCCCCAGGGGATGATCTGGAATCAGATGGCCAAACCAGAGAATTATGTGGCTTTGAAAATGACTTTAGCAGGCATCGGGAATGGAGATCAGACACAAGAGAGACGAGTAGAGGTTAGTGAGGAAAGAAAGGGTGAAGGCCGCAGCACAGGCCGAGCTGCAGAAAAAGGCAGCCATTGAGATCCTCCTGCTGATAAAGAGCTTCTAAAAAAAAAAGTATAAATGCTAGATTTTAAACTGTTTGCGGTTCAGCAATTTAAAGCCTTTACATTGCCCTGATCCTAGGAGCCTTACATACACTTCTCTGCTTATGGAGGTATTCTATTTGGGATTTAAAGAGGTCAGGAAGGTTTTCAATATTAAAACACTGGGATAAAACATATAGTAGGAAAGTAATTTTTAAGCTAGACATGTGTTGGAAGGAAAAAAAAAATCCCTCAAAGAATTTCATAGTTATTATCAAGGACAATGTGTTTCCTACTGGAAATTAGACAAGTTTTCAAGTCATTTTTATTTGACATTCAATGTCCGGGTAAGCTTAGTTACCATCTTAGTTAAATGATATAAAGCAGCGGTCCCCAACCTTTTTGAAACCAGGGACTGGTTTTGTGGAAGACAATTTTTCCATGGATGGGGTAGGGAGGATAATTTTTGGATAATTCAAACACATTACATTTATTTTGAACTTTATTCCTATTATTATCACATGTAATATATAATGAAATAATTATACAACTCACCATAATGCAGAATCAGTGGGAGCCCTGAGCTTGTTTTCCTACAACTAGACGGTCCTATCTGAACGCGATAGGAGACCGTAACACCTGAAATGTGTTAGCTATGTCCAGTCTACTTCACAGTCTCACTTTGATGACTGTCACTGCAGAAAATCCTATTTCACAAAAATAGGATGTTGAAAATAGAAGCAGGCTTTTTGGTGCTTTTGTGGCACTCTCAGGATATTCCACCTTGACTTTAACTGAGAACATTTGGAGATTTGAATTTGTCTCAAACATACCTTTAATACCACTATTATTTGTGATCTCAAGCAGTTGATCCTCTTCTAGCATGGACAAAGTTGATTCACCTGGTTTATTCACAAATAGATCACAGATCCATTTCTTCCCGGTTGGGAGTCTTTTGTGGTTGGGAAGTAATAAACTCTATTGAAAGTTGAGATAGGGGTAATCATGTGACAGCTGGGAGAAAGAAGGCCCTGGCTCAGTCTCTTTCAAAATCTCTACTAATATTTGAAACATGTCAAAAATCACAATATTCACTTGTTGCTCCCTTAATTCCAATTTGGTTTTGAATGTAGCCACTTTAATCTGCCGACTTTAACACAGTTCTTCACTTCTCCCTTGAAGTGACAGATTGAGTTCGTTGAGCAGGTTGAATATGTTACACAAGTAAGCAAGTTTTGAGATCCAGTCTGTGTCACTGAAATGTGCTGCCAATGGTGACTGTTTTTCTAAAATAAATCTCTGGGGTGGCTCTTGTAAATCAAAAACTCTGGTCAGTGATCAACCTTTAGAAAATCATCTCACTACTCACTTCTGTGTATAAGAAAAGACGTGTTCTCTGCGTCCATGTCCTATGCCTCAGCTCCACTTCAGGTGATCAGGCATTAGTTTCTCATAAGGAGTTTGCAATCTAGATCCCTTGCATGCACAACTCACACTAGAGTTTATGCTCCTGTGATAATCTAATGCCACCACTGATCTGATAGAACATGGAGCTCAAACAGTAATGCTAGTGGCTGTAAATACAGATGAAGCTTCGCTTACTCACCCGCTGCTCACGTCCTGCTGTGTGGCACAGTTCCTAAGAGTCCACAGACGGGTACCAGTCCATGGCCCAGGGGTTGGGAACCTTTGGATATAAAGTGTTTTTCACCAACTATAACATATAAAAGGCTATAATTAATGATAGTGATCATCACAATCATTTTATTATTAAAAAGTGATTTCTCTATATCCAAAGCAATTTTATTTTGCAGAAAATTGGGTTTGTAGCCATTCTGAAAGGTAGAGTCCCCCAGACTAACATTTGATACTCACAACACCTTTGTAATATAGGTAGCATCATGTATATCTTATAAAGCAGAATAATTATCCAGGATCATATATCTTGAATGGCAGAATTAAAACTAGAATTGAGGTTTTCTGATTCCTGGTTCCTCTTGGACATTTGGTATGTCATTAGAAATATTTTATAATGAATAGGGAATGGTGCTCTGCTCTAAAATTTAAGGGCTGTGCATATGTGTTTAGGGTATAAATATTTATGTACATATAAACAGTATATGTAATACTTATGTAAATATTATGTATATATTTAGCTATTTAAGTGACATACAGGAATGTGTGCTGTAGTTTTGTTTAATGCCTGTACATAAATACAAAATAGACCCAATGTTTAACCATCAGTGAGTAGTTTTCACAGAGCTAGTGAACCACAAGTTAATCAAATAGTGAAGCCAATTAGGTGGGAGTCATGATTCAGACTAACAGTGATGTTCATATTGATGACATGTTTTAAGAAAAGAAAGATTCTCCTTGGTTTTCATTGTCCTTTCCTCTTAAAAAAAAACCAAAACATCAAATTTTCTCCTATTAGTTGAGTTTGACCATCAGAGTAACAGAATCTTTCTATGGGCCATTCAGTTATAATGACATGCCTTTATTTTATTGAAGCAATACCCAAGAGAATGTTGGATAGCTTTTTCAGTTACTCATTTTGTGAAGAAGGAAAACATTAAAGAACTGGAATTTTATTTTCAAAGAAATTAACTTTAAAAAGTATGTACTGTTAGAGGACAAATAAAAGCAACATTGTCTTAAAGGGCAACATAAAAAGCTATTTAAGTAGCTTTCATTTGTGTAGTTTTACTACATAAAATTGCCTTCCTCTTTAGCCATTGTCTTGTTTCTCTAAGTTTATTATGTTTTGTTTGTAGAATCCATGAATTTGGTCTTTATCCCAACGTGAGCGAGAACATATCTGTTAAACTCATTGTCTCTTGGCTCAAAAATGAAATGATATTTTCATGTCATTTTTTATTCAAGTGTGTTGTAGGAGCTAAAGTGCATCAAAAAGTGCATAGTGATGTAAAAATAAAAAGTAATAATTATGCCAATAATGATGCGTGCACTAATACTATCAATTATATGTGCATGCAACCTTTGTAAAGCACCACTCCAGCTGTACAAAAGCAGATAGCAACGCTCTTTAACCTTGTAATGATTAGGAAGTCAGGGGACAAAATCCTTCCAAGCTGTATGGCTCTGATCTTAAAAATAGAGAATCATTAATGTGGCGTCAACCAGCAATGTTTGTGGTTTTTGCTTTCTACTGGAAAGGATGAAAGGGTTGTACTAGGCTTGTTTAAGAAGCTGTTGATTAAGTTAACAAAGAAACCTGCCTCTTAGAATTCAAAACACTCAAATACAAGCAATCACCGTTCCCTAAAGACCCAGAAGCACTTCTTTGTGGAGGAAAAATATATCTAAATAGTTGTATATATTAAGTGAAAAAGGGAAGCACTATTTTGACAAAGAATAGACCAGATGCTTAATTCTGATACTTTTTACAAGAAACCATATTGACATTGTAATTGTTGTTTCCATATTCTCTGTTAAGGGCTGGATTCTAGTGTGCTTAAATGAAGCTAATGTAGACTAATTTCTCTGCAGGGGTTTGTGGCTTTGGCTAAATTCCCAATGGGACATACTTTAGCTGATTACATGTATTTCTCTTGCATTTAAAGGAAACATAGACTCACTTCACTTCCCGTTTCATTTTACTGTAATACTCTGAATAGCAATAACATGTCTACTTAGAGATGGCTGCTTTCAATGTATGTTAATTAATAATCATAATCATGGGTACTATGAGATTTTTTAGCATAAGACACACAATTATTACGATTGATTTTAACTAAAAATCATGAAAAATATTTAATTTAATTTTTTTTTTTTTTTAGGAAGCAGGATTTATTGAGAGGACAGAAAAGCTTCCAGACCTGAAGGGGTTGCCCGTGAAAAATTTTTTAACATGCTGCGTAGTCTTTTCGGATTTAGACTAGGGCTACTTTGTAAGTTTCAAAGCCTAATTTTAAAAAATTAAATAAAGGAAAATATACCTTTTAAATATTATTCTAAAATAACTGTAATGTTATTTGCAAAAATTATAAAACCTTGACTTCCTGAACCACTAGGATATAAAATTTGGAGAAGTCAAATTTTTGGCTAGGTTAGAGTTCACCCACTTAGGGACCAAAAAAAAAAAAAATGTATGTGTACGTGTATACACACACACACATTCATACATATATATGTGCATATATGTGTGTGTGTATATATATACATTTTGTGTTTTGTACTTTTTTACTTTTGTAATTGAATGTTCTGAATATAATTTGAAATCAACAGGCAATTTATATTTATTAGCATTGTACTCTGCTGCAATATAATGTTGTCCTAAAGGCCATTGAAGCTTGAATGTTATTTTCATTCATGTGCTCAGTCATTTTAAAACCATATATTAGTTCAAAGCATTATCCTTTGCAGTGAGATTATACAAGGTGTATCCCCAAAATTCTAGACTCCTAGAAGTAAACATAGAAAACACCCTTATGCACAACAAAGTATGCAACAAATTCTTGATCAAGTCCCCAAAATTGAATGACATTAAAGCTAAAATAAATAAGTGGGATCTCATCAAACTGAAAAGCTTTTGCCCAGCAAAAGAAACTATCAGGAGAGTAAAGAGACAAGCTACAGAATGGGAAAAGATACTTACAAATTATGCATCTGACAAAGGCCTAATATTCAGGATTTACAAAAATCTCATATGAAGCAAAAGCAGAAAACCAACTTTTTGAATTAGCTGAGTTGAATTTAAGTTGTTGAATTAAAAAGTGGTCAGAGGACATGAACAGACACTTTTTAAAAGACAACATGCAAACAGCCAACAGACACATGAAAAAATACTCAGTCTCACGAATCATCAGAGAAATGCAAAACAAACTACAATGAGATACCACCTAACTCCACCTAACTTTAATTCAACCTTCCATACGATCCAGCAATCTCTCTCCTGGAAATATTCCTAGAGGAATATAAATCATTCTACAAAATAGACACCTGCACACACATATTTATTGCCACTCTAGTCACAATAGGACTGAGTGAGTTTGGGTCCTGCCAACCATCTCCTGCGTGCATGTCACAGGCCCCAAGGGGAACAAAGCAAGAAAACCTTGATTGCCACGTGCCCATGAATCAATTTTACCTGAAGATGCATGTTCTGTTGATGAGGAGTGAAGAGTAACACCTTGCTAACCAAAAAGAAATGTGTACTCTTTTTCTTTTTTAACTTCTATTTTGAAATAATTATAGATTTATAAGAAGTTGCCAAAAAACTTATGTGGAGATTCTGTGTACCCTTCACTGGGTCTCTTCAGTGTTAATAACTTGCACAACTATAGTGGAATATAAAAACCAGGAATAGGCTTGGTAAAATACAGAGTTTATTCTGATTCCACCAGTTGTGCATGTACTCATTTGTGTGTGTGTGTGTGTGTGTGTGTGTGTGTGTGTGTGTGTGTGTGTGTGCAATTTTATCATATGAATACCTTGGTGCAACCACTCCACAATCAAGACCCTAAACCATCCTATCACCCCAGAATCCCTTATTCCTCCCCTTTATAGGCACATCCCTCCTCATGATCTTTAATACCCGCCAACCACAAATCACTCTACCTCTGTGTTATTATGTTATTTCATGAATGTTGTAGAAACAGAATCACATAGTGTATATCTTTTGGGGATGAGTTTTTGTTTTGTTTTGCTCAGCATGATTTCTTTGAGGTTTATTCATGTTGCTGCAAATACCAAATTTTGGTCCCTTTTTATTGCGGAATGTTATTCCACGGTGTGGTTGTACCACTCTTTGTCTAGCCATTTACCACTGGAAGAACAGAAGTGTGTGTGTTTTTAGTGAGAATAAGTAGGAACTGACAGACTTTGAAAGAATCGCATGTGACCACAGTATTAAGACAAATTATCAGCGATACCAAAAACTTCAATGAAGGATCTTTTAAGTATCTCCACCATAATTTTTCCTCTGTATATATATATATATATATATATATATATATATAGAGAGAGAGAGAGAGAGAGAGAGAGAGTATATATATTTTATATATATATATAAAATATTCTGCTCTAAAATACATGCGTCAATGTATTTATTTATTTATTGTGAGTTTGAATCTTGCTCTGTCACTCAGGCTGAAGTGTGGTGGCATGATCATGGCTCACCAAAGCCTCAACATCCTGGGCTCAGGAGATCCTTCCTTATTTATTTATTTATTTATTTATTTATTTATTTTATTTGTTTATTTTTATTTTTTTAAACATATTTCTTATTATAAAGTTGTGGGATACAGTTAAGGGTTAGGTATGCAAATGTGCATCATTCAGGCACCCTTGTTGACAAGGGGTGTCTCCCCGTCCCCAGACAGATATTGACTACCGTTAATCCCACCTCCCTTCCCCTCTCTACTCCCCCTAGAGTTTCCCACCACTGTCAGTCCTTTTTTTATAGTATTATAGTAGATGTTCAAGGTCCACTATATGAGTGAGAATATGTGATACTCAGATCTTTGTTTCTGTGAGAGATCACTCAGTATTATTGACTCTAGTTCCATCCAGGTTGCTATGAAATTCATGATTTTGTTCTTTTTTATGGCTGCATAGTATTTGTACCACATTTTTAAAAATCCAGTCCTCTTTTGATGGACAGTTTGGTTCCAGATTCTTGCTATTGTGAACAATGCTACAATAAACATTTGTGTGCAGGTATCTTTTTGATAGAGTGATTTGAGTTCTTCAGGGTATATTCCCAGTAGGGGGATTGCAGGGTCATATGGGAGGTTGATATTTAGAGCTTTTAGGAATCACCACACTGCTTTCCACAGAGGTTGCACTAGTTTACACTCCCACCAACAATGCAGTAGTGTTCCCTTTTCACCGCATCCTCTCCAGCATCTGTTATTTTTTGAGTTATTGATAATGGCCATTCTGACTGGAGTTAGGTGGTATCTCACTGTAGTTTTAATTTGCTTCTCCTTGATAATTAGTGAGGTTGAACATTTCTTCATGTGTCTGTTGGCCGCTCGGATGTCTTCCTTTGAGAAGTGTCTGTTCATATCTTTTGCCCACTTTATAATTGGGTTGTTTGTTTTTTTTCTTTTCAACACGTTTGAGTTCCTTGTACATCCAAGACGTTAGGCCTTTGTCAGACCTGGATTTGGCAAATACTTCTTCCCAGTTTGTGGGCTGTCTCCCTGCTCTCTTGATGATTTCTTTGGCTTTGCAGAAGCTTGTCAATTTAATGAGGTCCCACTTGTCTATCTTATCTCTTATGGCCCATGCATTTCGGGTATTGCTCAGGAGTTGGATGCCAGTTCCAATTTCCATAAGGGTGTGTCCTGCATGTTATAAGGTTCTTATGGTTTGAGGTTTTACATTTAGGTCTCTGATCCATTTAGAGTTATTTTTGTATATGGGGACAAAACAAGAGGTATCACATTACCAGATTTCAAACTTTACTATAAAGCTACGATAATCAAAACAGCTTGGTGTTGGTACAGGAACAGGCATATAGACCAATAGAATAGAATTGAGATTCCAGAAGCAAAACCTCAATTTCTCAATCAACTCATCTTTGACAAAGCCTCTACCACCTACCACCGGGGAGAGGAGAACCTCTTCAGTAAATGGTACTGGGAAAACTGGCTGACCACAAGCAGAAGACTAAATTTTTTATTTTCAGGTTGTGGGGTACAATTCAGGGTTAGGTATATAAATATTCATTATGTAGGTATCCTTGTTGATGAGGTGTGCCTCCATTCTTGGGCAGTTTCCCACTACTGCCAATCTAACACCTACCCCTCCTGGCAGTTTCCCACTACTGCCATTACCTTTCTTACTGCATTATAATTGCTTAATTTCCACTTATGAGTGAGAACATATGGTAGTTTGTTTCTGTGATAGGTCCCTGACTATGATAGACTCTAAATGTATCCAAGTTGCTGCAGAGTCCATATGGTTGTCCTTCTTTATAGTTGCATAATATTCCATTGTGTATATGTACCAGATTTTTTTTCCAGTCCAGTTTTAATGGAAAGCACGGTTGGTTCCAAGTTTTTGCTATTGTGAATAGTTCTGCAAAAAACATGCTTGTGCCGGTATGTTTTTTATAGAATGATTCGAGTGCCTCCGAGTATATTCCCAGTAGGGGGATTGCTGGGTCATATGGAAGGTCAGTTTCTAGTTCTTTCAGAAATCACCACACTGTCTTCCAAAGAGGTTGGGGTAGTTTGTATTCCCACCAGCAGTGTAGAAGTGTTCTTTTTTCTGCGCCTCCTCGCCAGCATCTGTTGTTTGTTTTATTAATGAGGCCATTCTTACTGGGATTGGGTGGTATCTCAATGTGGTTTTGATTTGCATTTCTCTGATGATTAGTGAGGCTGAGCATTTTTTCATGTATCTGTTGTCTGCCTGTACCTCTTCTTTTGAGAAGCATCTATAAAAGAAACCATCAAGAGAGCGGGGAGACAGCCCAAGAATGGGAACAAATTTTTGCCAAATGTATATCTGACAAAGGCCTAACATCCAGGATCTACAAGGAACTCAAATATGCTGAAATGTAGAAAACAAACAGCCCCATTAAAGAGTGGTACTGCGGCTGGGCTTGGTAGCTCATCCTGTAATCCCAGAGCTTTGGGAGGTGGAGGTGAATGGATTACCTGAGCCTGTGGGTTTGAGACCCATCTGGGCCACTTAGCGAGACCTCATCTCTACAACAAATCAAAAATTAGCCGGGCATGGTGGCGCATGCCTGTAGTTCTGGCTACTTGGAAGGCTGAGGCAGAAGGATAGCCAGAGCCCAGCAGGGTGATGCTGTGGTGGCCGGGAGCCTGCCACTGCACTCCAGTCTGGGCGATGGAGTGAGACTCCAACTCAGGAAAAAAAAAAGGTGGTAGTGGGAAACTATCTGGAGAAGGGGAGACATACCTCATCAACAAGGGTATTTGCACGATGAATATTTGTACCTAACCCTGAATTGTACCCCACAATTTTAAAATAATATATTTTTTTAAAAAGTGGGCAAACGACATGAATAGACACCTATTTATTTATTGTAATTTAGAATTTTGCTCTGCTGCCCAGGCTGGAGTGTGGTGGCATGATCAGGGCTCACCACAGTCTTGACATACTGGGCTCAAGTAGTTTTTCCACCTTCACCTCCCGAAAAGTTGGGACTATATGTGTGTACCACGATATCCAGCTAATTTACATATATAATTTTATATAAATTACATATATAATACATATGAATAAATATATTACATATATAATTTGCATATATATGTTGGAGAGGTCTCACTATGTTGCTCAGGCTGGCCTCAAACTTTTAGGCTCATGCAATCCTCCAGCTTGACAAGTTGCTGAGATTACAGTCATGAGTCACCACATTCAACCAATAAATTTATTTTTATAAATTGTTACTCAACAAGAGCGGCAATTGGTTTTCTGAAGTGTGCCTTTGAAATGCTTGAACTTGATATATTAGCCTTTTACTATTAATGCCTTAATGATCTTAGTTTGTGTGTGTGTGTGTGTGTGTGTGTGTGTGTGTGTGTGTGTGTGTGTATGCTCCTCCAGGGCAGGGTTAAAGGATACTCATCTCTATACCTCCAGGATCTAGCATACTGCCAGGACCCTAAAACATACCAAGTAAATTTTGTCAAATGATGTACAATTCCAGATGTCAAATAACTTTGACAGAGACATTTCTCATGACCCTGTTATGTAGGCAGATGTTCTGACACACGTTTCTAGTGAAGAAGAAGGAAAACTGTCTGTTAAGTGACTTTGTTAAGGCCCAGAGTGGTAGGGTTGGAGGTAAGAAGAACCAGTGTTCCTTTCACCAGGACAGGCTGTATTTCCCAATATAATTTTCATCATTTTCCCATATTTTTTCCATTGTATGTTTAAAAATGACTTTTAATGCATGTTCTTACTTCTAAGTGGTAGCTAAACTAAGGATCAGCAGAGACATACTGAATGGTATAATGGACATTGGAGACTCAGAAGGGGGAGAGTGGGAAGGTGAGGAGAGATGAAAAATCACCTAATGTTATTACGTGCACAGGTGGGAGTGATGGGTATGCTTAAAGCCCAGACTTCTTTCCCACTATACAATGCATCCATGTAACCAAAAACCATTTGTATCCCCTAAAGCTACTGAAAAAAAATAAAACAAACAAAAATAAGTAAATAAATATGGTTCCTAAACTGATAATCTAAGAAAATAAATCCTTTTTATTTTAGACAGAATTAATTTAAAAAAACATAGCTGGTCTGCATTACAACATCAGGGTATAGATACTTTGAAGACTTTACCAGCTTTCTTAAAAAACAAAAAAGAAACCATTACATTTAAAAAAGGGACAGCCATTTGTCTTACGAAGGCTACTTTAACAGTAGAGTTATATTTCATTGGCATCTTGTGTATAAATAATTCCTTGGCCTAACAAGCACTAACAGGACATTCAGAGTCTTCTTTGGGCATTGAAGGGTCACTTTATATTAATAAAATTGATATATCCAAATGACATTTTTATATCCAAAGCTCACTGATACTCTGGAATAAAGAAGGTGAACTTTGTAGCAAAAATGCCCATATAATGCTCTACCCTAACGTTTTTAACTCAAAGCATAATGCAATGTTTGAGCATCTTAAAATAACTAAGGAATTCCAGCATTCTTTTGTGGCTAGTGAATATGGTGACTAAAATTAAAACATCTGCTAGCCTGAAAGTACAGAAAATCTTTCCTACCAGATTTTGTAAAAACCTATAATAGTTTAACAATATCAGGCTTGAGTAGGTAGATGGCAAAATGTGCTGCTATCTACATGTAACATTTTTTTGGTTTTCTTTCTTTCTTTCTTCATTTCTTTCTTTCTTTCTTTCTTTTTAAACCCAACATAGGAAATTAAATGGCAGAAACTATAACATTTTGTCTCCCAATCTCTTGTTTTACCACAGAGGAGTATTTTTCACATGTAAAAAGAGAACACTGGAGACTTTGCATGCTAGAAATTTTATGGCTTAAGTCTGGTGTATTGGACACCATTTATCTCTAGGATTTATTGGCTAGAGTAAACTGGGAAGGGAAAAGTGTCCCCATGGTAATGCTACAGAAAAACAAGACTGACTTGTTGGTGGCCTCTTTCTTCCTTGTCTACTTTTATTGTTACCCCAAAAAAATGAATTTCAAAACTTTTTTTTTTTTTTTGAGTTGGAGTCTCACTCTGTCGCCCAGACTGGAGTGCAGTGGCCGCTCCCGGCCACCGCAGCCTCTACCTGCTGGGCTCCGGCGATCCTTCTGCCTCAGCCTTCCAAGTAGCCGGAATTACAGGCATGCGTTACCACGCCCGGCTGATTTTTTTATTTATTGTAGAGATGAGGTCTCGCTGCCCAGGTGGGTCTCGAACCCCCGGGTTCAGGCAATCCACTCACCTCAGCCTCCCAAAGGCGCGGTATTACAGGGTGAGCCACCCAGCCCAGCTAAAACTTTTTAAAACTCTTAGAACATGGATGCTTAGACTTTCCTACTATCCTCAAGACCTTTCCATATCTAGGCTTGCAAAATATGGCAACAAGATTTTGGAAGCTCTTTTTCCTACCTTCTGCCATCCTCTCACGAAGGTTTCAGACTTATCCAAATTGAGTTGTTATTTTTGATATCAACCCTCCCTTTCTAAAATAACCTTTCAAAGATTTTAAGTGTAAATGAATCACATGGGTTCACATATGCATATATATGACATTTTTTTCTGCAAAGTAAATAACACAAATAAGATTAAAGGATAAAAGTGTTTGGTTTACATTTACTCTGGATAAGATCCGGTCCAAAATGATTAAAACTAATTCCAGCCACCAGTCATCTGACAAACTCTCACAAGTTCTCTTCTAATTCAAAATTTCCCTTCGTTGGCACATTGGAATCAACTCTCTGGAACAGATTTCTGTGAATGGTTTGGCATATTTCTGAATGATGTCTATTGAATGAAGCAGCTATATGAGTATAATATACTGCACCTGTTATGAACTGGCTTTAAAAATACCACCAAGTGATATGAAATGGCAATTTTACTGAGTACGAATAAACATCAATAAAATATATTAATATTTACAGTAAAAAAACCTGAAATGAGCAGGTGTTAGTATACTAAATGGAGTGAATTCATGCATTCCTAGCAATAGATCATCTTGGAGTGTATCACTTCAGATAAAAAGAAAACTTTCTCTAGGGCCAGAAACCAATTAAGCCTCTATGGCTGGATTTTTTATCTAATGTCACCAGATGATTCTGATAAGTTACACTGGAGAGTGTCTATGAATATGTGGGAATAGCTAGCTTTTATTTCAATTAAGGATAAGTGGATTGATATCACTCTACAGGAAAGGAATAAGTTATTGGGATTCTGCCCCGTAGCTATGCCACATGGTGTCTTCTACATGGTCCTAAATTAAAAACGTGATGAAGATGCATTTAATTAAGAGCTTAAAAGTATTTTATACAATACAGCATTTATCTTTTGCAGATGTGGAAGTGCAGAACCAAAAGGAAAATAATTACTCTAGAGAATTTCATTGTGTTGTGGTTGATCTTAGCTTCTAAATGTCCGTCATATCACTGCTCTTCTCTCCATTTTTACTTCTGTTATGTTCATTCAAGCTTTTAATATCTTCAAAAGCAATATGACAATACTTTGGCTCTTTGGAACTGCCAAAATACTCTTTTGAAAACAAGATAGTGTCCCTCCTGCATTGTATTCCTTAATTGCTCCTCCAGTAACTCAAAGATAATATCTGTACTTTTTATCCTTTGGTTTTTGGACTACCCCTATGGTAGACACAGTAATACTACCATCCAAGAAGTCTATACCCTGATCCCTAGAACGTGTAAATATGTTACCTTGCATGGCAAAAGGGACTTTACTGATATAATTAAAATCTTGAAATGAGAAGATTATTCTGTTATCCATTTGGGTTCACTGTAATTGTAATTTCACTCAATAAGAAGGAACTCAAAAAGTCAAGATGGGAAAAAAAGAGATGTGAAACCAGAGCCAGAGTTAGGGGCAATGCATTTTGAAAATGGCAGAAAGAGCCAGACGTCAAAGAATACAGGAGTCTCTAGAAGCCGGGAAAGGCAAGGACACAAATTCCTTCCTGAAGACTCCAGGAGAATACAACCCCACTCACACCTTGATTTTAAACTGCTGACCCCCAGAATTATGAGAATAAATTTGTGTTGTTTTGAGCCACTAATTTTATAGTCATTTGCCATAGCATCAGTAGAAAATGAAGGCAAGGGCTAGTAGCTGTCACACAGCAAGTGTTCAATAAATATTAGATAAACAAATTAATGAAAAAGTTAGTGAAGAGCATCAATCTCCACAAAATCTTTTTTTTTGGGGGGGATACATTTTGATGTTTTGGATAACCATCCTGTGAGTAAGATTACCATGACACAGAAGCTTCCATCTCTGGGGTAATGTGTATTTCCAAGCTGCAATTTGAATATTTGATGTGGAAAAATCTACATTATTTATTCACCACAGAGTTGTAGGAGGCATTTAAGTACAGTGTCCTGATTAAGAATTTACCCTCTGGAGTCACTCTGCCTGGATTCAAAGTCTGCCTCCTTTGCTAACCAGCTGTATGTACATATACAAGGTTTCAATCAAGTTATGCCTTAAGTTTTCTCATTTACTTAATTCCTACTTAAAAAAGGATTTTGTGAGGAGTAAAACAAAATAAAAATATAAGGAACATGGAAGTGTGCCTGGCTTAGAGTAAGTGATCGATTGATTTCAATCATCATTACTATTATTGCTGATATTCTTCTTGCTCTAATTTGTTAGGGTTTGTTCTAAAGGAATTTAATCATATAGATAAACATATTACAACATTTGGTTGTCCAAAGACTTATTCCACAAACACTCCCACTGGATGTACTTTCATCTAATGGCCTGACAGTTGTTTGTATGTAGGTCATATTCTGAAATTATGTTTTTCAATAATAAAAGTGATATCATTTTGGCTTTTGCAATTTCCCAGTTGGGTGCAGTAAAACAGAAATATTTACCCAGTAATTTATTTATAGTTTTTGTAGTGTGAATTATTCAAAGGAGAAAAAGTTGAATAAGTAATGACTAGCATTCACATCTAGTCTTATGATCCCTGACTGAACATACTGGCTCAAAGCAGGATTGTTCATTGAAAAACTGTTTAAACAGAAAGTGAAACCCTGCCTAGCCACAGAGATTTCAAACAAGGAGTTTTTTCCAGACAACTTTTCTTTTTATGAATCCAGTGAGACAATATTTTTATTATTGTTTTGACCTAGTGTTTATGAGTTTGGGGCTTGGCAGCTTTCCTGACTATTGTTCTGTTTCTGACTGAAAACCTGGAATTCATCTGTTTTACATGAATTATTTTATTCAGATATAACAGTCTCTGCAATATTTGACTTTACTGGGTTTGGTCATTCGCATCGCTGCTGGTGGGACTGTGTATGGCAACATGAAATGAACACACGATTAACTTTTACTAAGTTGCAGACATTGGCAGTGAAATGGAAACCATAATATATATTACACAGGTTCAGTTAGTTAAAGAAGACCTCATAAAAAGAGCTTGAAGTTGTCTGTTCTGGTTTGTTTTGTTTTTCTCTCATAAAATAAGTACTTTAAAAAAATGCATTATGTGCCTTAATATATATGGATATGTTTATATATGAATATTGAAATTCTTACAAAGAATTACTCTTTTCTTTACCATATTATCAAATAAAAGAGAGCTGTATCTAAAACTTCTAGATTTTTCTTGGATAGAATTATTTGTTGAATCTTATTTATGGAGAACTTAACTAGGTATGATATTTGATACGATACCATGTTTGCAATGGATACTATATATTTATGTACATATGTTAATTAGAAGTTTATTATTACTACGTAGTCTTTCATGAACACATTATCTTATCAATGTTCATTTATTCGTTCATTCAGTCACTCATTGGCTAATTGAATGATTTTTTGAAACTTCTTTTCTCCAACTTTATGGCAGATATTTGACACAAACTAACAGGGATGCACAGATCTTAAGTCAAAAGTTTTGACTGTAATATACAATGCCCTTTATACTGCATTACTGAAAAAAACAGTTATTGCTATGCAAATGTTACTTTTGCTTTATTGAATCAACAGAAGTCATTCGAGAAACACTTGGAGTAAAGTAATTTTAGGTTTTCTGATCTGTTGCATACCAAGCAAAAAAAAAGACAATTAGCGTTACGTGTTGTGTATATTGTGGGAACACACTTGCAAAAAATAAAAACAAAGCAGGATGCTTAAAGAAGCAAAAACTGTTCCAGGTACCACATTAATCAGCTTGAAATATAGTTTGTTCTTATTCTTCTCAACATGAAAATATTCAATGTCACCTTATTTCTTATAAGATAAAATCATTTATACTCAATAAACGTTTATTAACATCTACTATGTACAAGCCCTTGTGCTAAGTATTACATGCCATAGCAACCAGAGCCTAGCAAAACTTGCAATTGAGACGTGGGGTTTTGAGGAATGGTAGACTATGAAAAGTAAAGAATAATAAGGTAGGGTTAAGTAAAATACTTTTTGTTTTCAAAGTAGTTTTAGCTGGAAGAATTGGGAAAAGCATTTTATTGATGTGGATCTTTCTGGATAATTAGCATTTTGATGATGAAGATAGAAGGGTGTAGTAGATGATATTACAGTAAAAATATTCACTACATCTCCCTGCTCTGTGTGCCTGGGGAAATTTTATACTTCCTACCCCATTTATGTCAGATATTTTTTTAAATGGTTGGCTTTCGTTAATAAAATGTGTACCATTTGCAAGAAAAAGCTTTCAGAGCCATCATAGAGTCTCTCTATCTCTCTGTTCTTTCTGCCAAGAGACTGTCCTGTTCTAGATGGGAGTTGCTCCATTAGCTTGTTCTGGGAATGAAGGGGCATGGTACAGGCCACAGGCAGAAGAGGATGAACACAGATGGCAGTGGAAAATATAATTTTGCTGTTTTAACCCACTAGGGTTTGGAGTCTACTTGTTACTAGAGCAAAATATTGTCTAAGCTGACTGATACAGGGATAGAACATTCTAGAAGATGGTACACATACACACACACACACACACACACACACACACACAGAAGGCACAGAGGCAGAAAATTAAGTAGCAGCTGTGAGCAGTGACAAAAATAATACATTTGATTTAGGGACAAAGAGAATAAGGGAAACATGCATAGAAATGCAGTTTTTGTCTATGTTGCTGAGAACTCTATGATTTTGGATGCTTAAATTGGTAGTAGTTAATAGTTAACTTGATAAGCAATAGGCAAATACTAGATAATTTGACTAGACACTTAGCTTACTGGAACTATACTTCAAGGAGTAGTCCTTTGACAGATAGGTGTAGGAGGTATTGCAGTGAGAAAGAAAGGAGTCAAGGTTTGGAAAGACCTTTTGCTTGGCTATATTCATTGAGCTCATTTCCCGTGTCAGGCATTGAGAAGGACACAGGTGATAGAATGAAGAAGAGATCACTGTTTTAGCAAAAGTTGCATTTTAGTAGAGATCCAGATAATAAATGAGAAAACAAGTGAATAAAATAATTTCCAACTTTGGGAAGTGCCAGGGAAACCACAGGATATTATGGTGGTAAATAATATGGTGGCACAGAGACAGCTACTCAATGGCCCTTTAAACAAAGAAAATGAGAAAAATGCCTAAATTGGTAGGTGATAACAGGAACTAATAGGAATTGCAAGAATGCAATGATTGTGAAAGGCATTATAAGGGTAGATTTCGCAGACCAATTTGCTAATTTATTAAGTCCATGTGATAGAAGTAAAAGAATATGCCAACATGACTAATTTTGAGGGGCCTGGATGAATGGGAAAGTTGGAAAATACAGATTTCTAAGAGGAAGAGGGATATTGGGTACCATTGCACAACCTGAAGTATAAATTTGATGGGTAGGTGGACATGCCCAGTGGGCAGTGGGAAAGGTGAGTTTGGAACTGGGGAGAGATCCTGTAGCTAAAGATGTTGATTTGAAAGTAAAAATCTTAGTTAAACATGAGATATCTGAGGTAGGCTGAGGCTTGCAGTTCAAAGTTTGGTGAGTTCAAGTGGGATGGGAAAGAAATGTATCTGAAAAGTTGTTAGAGAAGCTAAAGGGATGACCCAAACAGTCAATTAGAGTTCATTTTTGTTAGACTGCTGTTTAGAAGGCAAGAGGATGCAGCCCAAAGAACATGGCTTACTACCATCTCTAACTCCTACTATTTTTGTGGTCCTGAACAAAATATTTTTATTTTTCACTTAGTTTCATCATCTATAAAATGGAAGTAATAAATTGCACCTGGGTTTGTGCTTGGTCTAATGTTTGTGTCCCCATAAAATGCATATGTTGAACTTCTAACCCCCAATGTGATATTATGGGGGTGTGGGGGGGGCTTTGGTAAAGTGATTAGGTAATGAGGGTGAACTCTTCTATTTTTATTATTAATTTTATTTCAAAGATGTGAGGCAAAATCCAAGATTAGGTAGGCATACAAGTAGTCATGGTGCAGGTAAAGTTTGGCATCCCTTTGGTATCCACTTTGCATGGTTTGAGATCAAGTACCCTTGTCAATGTTATGTGCCAACCCCATAGCAGTTTCTGCCAAAAGTGGACCTTTGTTGAATGAGATCCAAACCCTTATTAAAATAAATAAACAAATAAATAGGGAAGACCCAGAGAAATTCCTTACCCCTTCTATCATGTGAGGGTACAGTGAGAATTTGGCAGTCTGCAACCTGAGAGAGGGCCCAGAACCTGACCATGCTTGCATTCTGATCTTGGACTTCCCAGCCTCCAGAACTGTGAGAAAACATTTGTCATAACTAGCTACCTAGTCTATGGTGTTTTGTTATAGCAGCTTGAATGGGCTAAGACAATAGGAATTTAGAGGAGAATTAAATAACTTGACTTACTGAAGTAACTCTCACTGGGTTTGGCACACAAAAGATTCCCAGAATCAGTGCCTGTCACCACCATTACTATCCAGGACTTCCCTGTGTCCACCCACTATATCAGCCATTATCTAGTGGTCTTACACATGTAATCTGAATCTTGCCAAAATCCTTTTCATAAGACCCAATTTCATTCCTCTCATTTTTTAAAAATAAAGTATTCCCTGTCTATCTCAGCCCACCTCCCCCCTCCATTTGCTGCATCATATATTGTCTTTCTTAGTCATGTGGCTTACAATTTATCTTCTATGTCCTGATTCCTTTCCCAACTACAAGTCACTTGAGGACTCATGTATTTTGATTTCTATTGTCTTTCATAGTATTCCACCTATAATGAGGGACCTTAGAAAAGATAAATATATCCATTGATTGTATTTTATTTTATTTTATTTTTTTGAGTTGGAGTCTCACTCTGTCACCCAGACTGGAGTGCAGTGGCCGCTCCTGGCCACTGCAGCCTCTACCTGCTGGGCTCCGGCGATCCTTCCACCTCAGCCTTCCAAGTAGCTGGAACTACAGGCTCGCGTTACCATGCCTGGCTAATTTTTGATTTATTGTAGAGATGAGGTCTCGCCAACTTGCCCAGGCGAGTCTCAAACCCACGGACTCAGGCAATCCACTCACCTCAGCCTCCCAAAGCGTGGGATTACAGGCTGAGCCACTGAGCCCGGCTCATTGATTGTATTTTAATAAAATAGAAGTTTTCTCATCTGTAGTTAGAGAATTCAAAAAAACAAACAAAAACCTGTTATAGGTAAAACTTACAAAAATATAACATGTATACCACAACAAGTTTATGTGAACTTTAAAAAACATAAGCAAATAATTCCAGAAAAGTCATCTTCAGCAAATAAACCCTAGCCTTGGTGCCCATGCTACTTGCAGCACTACTCACAATAGCAAAAAATGGAACCAATGCAGATTCCATCAAACATGAACTGGATAAAGAAAAGGTGGTACATATGCACTGTGGAATACTACATAGCCATAAAGAAGAGAGAAATCATATCCCTTGCAGCAACGTAGATGTGGCTGGAGACCATCTTTCTAAGTGAACTGTCATGGAAACACGAAACTGAATACCACATATTCTCGCTCGTAAGTGGTGCCTGATCACTGGACATATGAGCACAAGGGTGGGAACAACAGTGGACACTACTAAAGGAAAGAGGAATGGAGAAGGAATAAGAGGCACACAACCACACACTGTGTACCAGGTCCACTACTAGAGGGGGAGAGGGCTCCCTAGAAGCCTAAACCTCACCTGCATATAATTTACTTATGTAGATAATCCACACGTGTATCCTACAACTCTAAAATAAATAAATAAAAAACCAAAATTAGTGTATAATAATATCCCCTATGTCACTTGAGCTTAAAACTTCAGCATGACTGTTGACTCCACAACTGTTTAACCCTTTCCCCATGCCAAATAATAATATACTTCTTTATTTTCCATTTCAGAATGCATTATCCTAATACAGACACTTGTTATCTAACTCTAAGACCATCACCACTGCAAAGACACTGGTCTCTCCACTTCCAGTATCACTCCTTTTGTAATTCATTCTCCACACTGAGCCTTGCAAATCGCTACGTTTTCGAGTGAATACACCTTTCCTGCTTTTATCATCTTCTGAGAACAGGCCCTGATACACTGACATGCTGGTACTCTGTGTCTTTGAACCCCAAACAGGAGATGGTTCATGGTCCACATGTGGACTTTTGACCCAAACTGAGTCCATCAAGTAATGTCCTTCAGGTACTTACAATTGGATAAAGCCATCACAGTTGTGAGTCACTGATGGCTGTCCTTGTTAATGACTGCTTTCTGGATGAGAAGTAGTAAAAATGAAGTTCTCCAGCGTAGATGACCAAATCTATCTATTTTCCACTCTTTCCTAGGCTTAGTGTTTCAATTCTTCATTTATTTTCCTCTTAAGGTAGTTAGAACTAGTTTCTGTTATTTGCAACCCCAAATAATACCAAGCATTTGTTTATACTGAGTAATGTAAGCATGGCTATAATTGTGCTGTCCTCATTATTTTTAAATAGCTTTCTTTTAAACTATTTTTAAGATTTCAAATTCTTAGCTTGTATTTTGAGAATTTTCATCCTCTTCTTTAAAGCCCTATTGTGACCTTGTTTCCTTCACTTTCCTTTACACGTTCCTTTAATTGTTACCATGTGTGAAACTATTATGACCCTATAAAGATATCATTAAGAGTGGGAGTCCTGGCATCATGTGGACTAAACCCAAATCCTTGTTTTCCTACTTATTAGCTGAGTGATTCTGACAAGTTACCTAAATTCTTTGTGTATTATGTTCTAACTCTATAAGATAGAGAGAATAATAAAGGTACCCACTCATAATGTCATAATAAAGGGCAAATAATTAATATTCACACAGAGCTTAGATTAGTTCCTGTTACATATTCAAAATTTAATAAATGTTAATATAATTATTATTTGTTGTTTCTCCTGTACTTTGTATCTTCCATCCTCTGAATTTCTTCCTGATGTTCTTTATTTCTATAAAACTTTGTAAATCTATTAATCAAATTTAACCCAAATGACACCTCTTCCTAAGAATCTCACAGATTTGTCACATCTAAGCAACCTCTTTTGTATGAAAACTTTATTGTATTTTTTCATAATGTTTCCTCAATTCTTGCTACAGAAAAATTCCTACATTCTATCCCAATTTATCATTGTTTTGTATCTTTCCTATTTTTTACCAGTAGTCTTCAAATTCAGAGGAGGCCATGTCTCTGCACCATCTCTCTTGTGTTTAATACAGCAAACACTGTAGGTACAAAAGATGTGTTGGATGAAAGAATAGTAATAAAGATTTCCCATTTTCCTCCCATTCCACCATGTGAGAAGGAAAGTGTCTGAATAGCATCTTCTTTTGTTAAAGGAGGGGAATGACTTGCCCAAATACATATAATGATTTAGTCACACATCTGGGACTGAAGCTCTGATGACTGATGACTTCTTCCATTTTACTTTATCCTAACTCTTTCCATTTCCAAGTTTGCCTTTTTGGCCAGCTAACACACCCTTAGGTATGTTGAGGAATCAAGGACACAGCAGATTTTGTGATTAGTATTCATCTTTGAGTACATATGTGCAATTTTTAAGTGCACATTAGAACAGGCTCTTTAGAAGACTGTTGAAGAAAAAAAATGAAGATAGATTTTCTTTATATTATGAAGAAAGTTCACTGAGATATTCCTCTTTAACCTTCCTTCTAGGATGACTCAAGTTTCTACATGTAGGGATAGGCATTGTCAACTCAGTGGGAGATCTAAAGAAGTTGTGCCAATTGGGATCTCTTTCCTTTTAGGGGTACCTGAGTTTTGACATGTAGGGAAAGGCATTACCAACTCAATAAGAGATCAAAAGAAGTTGTGCTTATTGGGGTTCCCTTTCTTCTAGGGTGATTCAAGTGTGGGCATCTAGGGAAAGACATTGTCAACTCAGTAAGAGATCATAGGAATTATGCCAGTTGGTGTCCTCTTGCTTCTAGGGTGACCCATGTTTGGACATGTGAGGAAAGGCATTGTCAACTCAGTGAGAAATCAAAAGAAGTTGTGTCAGTTGGGGTTCATGAGTACAGTTGCTAAGTAATGCAGTGGTAAAGAGATTTACAGGTCAAAATTGAAACACATACAGGGTGATAAGAAACCTAATTTGTGCCCACTGCACATTCAAATAACTAAAATATTTTTTTCTTTTCTTACCACTAAAATCAATCCAATTAGATGAGAAAAAAATCACTAACATTAAGATCTCTTTGGCTCCTTAGTTGACTTTTTAGCATACATTTTTTATTGAGAGTTTTAGACAAAACAAAAATCTGAAAGAATAACTTACTCCATATATTTATTGGATTTTATTTACATACTATTAAGGCCATATATCAAAATAAGAGGAAAAATTATATATAAACATCTCACTGCTCCCAAATGCAAGGGTTCAGAAAAGATTAAATCATAACCAGTAAGCTAGTGATTGAATAAAACACTTATAATCTAATTAAATAAAAATAAACAGATGGAATGCAATGCTGAACTTTGTCCTTAATTGACCTAAATGCTTTAGCAGAAAGATGTCTTATATCTTCAATGTCTGCTAATGTGTTTTATTATTATTTTCTACAAATTTTTTCTTTTAGAATTCTACTAGCTTTATTTATAAACTGAACTTCAAAATCTTTCTTACTTTTGTCATTGTTTTGCCTTATCTCCAATTTGCCCATAAATTAGTGGTTTATTTAATTATGACTAAAACATAACCATGAATGAGAATTTCTATGTGATGGTATTTTGTAGGTTTTTTGTTCTGTTTTGAATTCAAGAATCTTAGCTTTGCATTGGGTATGCAGTCAGAAGGTGGAAATCATTTTGTCGTTATGAAGCCATGACTTGCTGCTTAAATTATGATTGAACACTGATTCTGCAGATACCATTGCTATGGCATAACAGTCTCTAATTGATGCAGATTAGAGCCAGAGCTCCCTCAACTACTGGAGAAGGAGTGGGTTCTTAGTCCATAAGAGCAGATTCAGAACAGACAAAAACTATTAAGAACATTAAGGTTCAACTTCTGCCAACCTCATTGTCATTACACCTCAGCATTCTTTTCCTTGAGTTACCATGAATTAAGGCCAATCACTCATATTTTATATGGCGTTAGAAAGCACAGAATCCATTTATTCTTTTTATCTTTAGCATTGCTTAATGGAGATAGTCATATGTATTGGTGGTACTTTTGGCTCATTGAACATTTTTGTGATTTTCAGCTTTAAACTATAAACCCGATATCTAAATGCAGTATATAGATCAGGAAAAACAGATTCAAATAATTATAATTTTTGGCGTAAATAAGTTAAAAATTTAAAGCTCCAGGGAAAGTCAAATAGAAAAGCAGAAACAATGATTGTCATCTTAAAATGTTGATTCATCCTATCGATGAACATGGAATGTTTTTTTGTGTCTTCTTGGATTTCTTTGAGTAGTGTTTTGTTGTTCTCAACGTAAATGTTTTTCACTTCTCTGGTTAGGGAGATGCCGAGGTGTTTCATTTTTTTGTAGATATTATGAATGGGATTGTGCTTTTTATTTGCTTCTTTGGCTGCTTGTTGTTGGTGTATGAGAATGTGACTGTCTCTTGTACATTTATTTTGTACCCTGAGACTTTGCCAAAGGCTTTTATCAGTGCAAGCAGATTTTTGACAGATTCATTTAGATTTTAGATTTCCAAGGTATAGTAGTATCATATCGTCAGCAAAGAGGGATGACTTGACTTACTCTATTCCTATTTGGATACTGCTGATTTCCTTCTCTTGTCTACTTGCCCGAGCTAGGACTTCCAACAAGATGTTGAACAAGAGGTGTGAAAAGGGGCAGCCTTGTCTTGTTCCAGTTTTCAGGGGATATGTTTCCAGTTTCTGTCCTTTTAGCAATATATTAGCTGTGGGTTTATTGTAGATGGTGCTTACTATTTTGAGGTATGTTCCTTCTATACCTAGGTGTTTGAGGCTTTTTATCAAGAAGGGATGCTGGATTTTATCAAAAGCTTTTTCTGCATCTAATGATATAATCATGTGGTTCCTACCAAAGGCAATCTACAGTTCAATGTAATACCCATTAAATTACCAACATCACTCTTCTCAGTCCTAGAAGTGACAATACAGAAATTCATATGGAAACATAAACAACCACAAATAGCCAAAAAATACTTATCAAAAGAAACAAAGCAGAAGGCATCTGACTTCCAGGCTTCAAACTTTACCATAGGCTACAATTATCAAAACAGCCTGATATTGGTACAAGAACAGGCATGCAGACCAATGGCATAGGACAGAGATTCTGGAAGCAAAGCCTCAATATCTCAGCTAACTTATCTTTGGCAAAGCCTCCAACAACAACCACTGGGGAGAGGAGAACCTATTCAGTAAATGGTGCTGGGAAAACTGGCTGATCACATGCAGAAGATTGAAACAGGACCCCTATCCCCATTCACAAAAAATTAACTCTACATGGATCAAAGACCAAAATATAAAACCTCATACTATAAGAATCTTAGAAAATGCAGGAGACACCCTTATGGAAATTGAAATTGGCAACCAATTCCAGATACAAAACCCTGAGTGCCCATACCATAAGAAATCAGATAGACAAGTGGGACCTCATCAAACTGACGAGCTTCTGCAAAGCAAAAGAAACCATCAAGAGAGCAGTGAAACAGCCTACAGAATGGGAAAAATATTTGCCAACAGTATATCTGACAAAGGCATAACATCTAGGATCTACAAGGAACTCAAATACACCAAAAAGAAAAAACAAACCGCCCCATTGAAAAGTGGACAAAAGACATGAATAGACACTTCTCAAAAAAAAATATACAGGCAGCCAACAGACACATGAAAAAGTGCTCAGCCTCACTAATCATCAGAGAGGTGCAAATCAAAACCACATTGAGATACCACCTGACTCCAGTAAGAATGGCCATCATTAATAAAACAAACAACAGATGCTGGCGAGGAAAAGGAATGCTTCTACACTGCAGGTGGATGCAAACTAGTGTATCCTCTCTGGAAGACAGTGTGGCTATTTCTGAAAGAACTAGAAAGTGACCTTCTATGTGACCCAGCAATCCCCCTATTGGGAATATACCCAGAGGAACTCAAATCATTCTACAAAAAGCATACCTGCACATGCAGGTCTGTTGCAGCTCTATTCACAATAGCAAATCATGGAACCAGCCATGCTGCCCAACAAAAAGCTGGATTGGGTTTAAAAAATGTGGCATATATACACAATGGAATATTATGCAGCCATAAATAAGGGCAAACATATGGACTTTGCAGCAACTTGGATGGATTTATAGTCTATCATACTCAATGATCTATCACAGAAACAAAGAACAGTGTACCATATGTTCTCACTCTTAAGCGGACCTTGAACAATTATCAAAATACTATTATAAAGGAATTGGCAGTAGTGGGAAACTGCCAGGGAAGGGGGAGTGGGATGGCAATTGAGGAAACCTGCCAAGGGAGGGAGGGGCACACCTCATTAACAAGGGTACTGCATAGTGAACATTTGTACCCCACATCTTTAAAATAAAAAAAACTAATCCTGAATTGTACTCCACATCATTAAAATAAAAAAATAAAGAAACAATGATTGTTTTGGTCCACTTAGAAAAACACAGATCAATCAGCTGATCTAAACAACAAAAAATTACCAGATATGAATGATGGAGATAAGGCCCGTGATAATTTAATAAATTTCACTAAGCATGTATTTAATTCAGTAAATTCCATTCTAAAATGTGTATGTTATGTTGTGACCATCTTTATTTCCATTTTCCCTGGGAAATTATTTGGTGTGTAACTACAGGCACAGACTTGCATGTGGTTTATGGCAAAATGAAGAGGTAGAGTAACATTGGTAAATATGAACTGAGCCAAGGCAAATTTCTCAGGCCAGATGAAATATTAATCAGTCAAGTGGGTTTGGGAAACTTTTTGCAAGGCCAGAACC
Organism: Carlito syrichta; assembly: GCF_000164805.1. Lineage (NCBI taxonomy): Eukaryota > Metazoa > Chordata > Mammalia > Primates > Tarsiidae > Carlito > Carlito syrichta. The sequence continues at coordinate 912,073 of NW_007258457.1, read as the reverse complement.
ATAGGTTTCAAATTTATGAATCTTGGAGCCAAGAGATCATTTCAGAAGACTTTGCAAAATCAGGAGCATATGCCTTTTTAAATTTTTGCTTTTAAAAAGACTACTCTATCTGTGCTTCTCAGAAACACACACCCACACACTCAACAAATAAGTCTTAGATTTAATACTGACTAAAGAATGGTATTGCATAAATAAACCAAAGCACCCTGATCCTAAGCAGCCTAAACTAATCACAGGTGCTGCCAAACTCAGTATTTAAATAAATAAAAGCAAACAGAATAGTAAGCTAATATTCAGTGAGATATAATCAAGCCTTGAAATTAAGGTTTAAAACAATTACATTGCCCTTAGGTAAATTTATAAGAAAAAGAATTGATTTTCTTCATGTAAATTTATAAGGGGGAAGAAAAAGAATCTTTTAAGACTGCTTGGTGGGATTCACCACATTTAGGAATTTGCTGCAGTCCTGATTTCCAAACCATGGGAGCTTTTTAAAAAAATCCTGATTTTTAGGACACATCCAAGACTAATAGCACTCAATTCTGAATTCTAGTTTCCATTATAAATACTTGCTTTGGCAGCTTGATTTGCAAATCTAATATGCAACTCAGCCTCAGCAGACAATTGCTCACGCTCTCCAAATCCTAGTACCAAATACACCACCCAAACCTGTTTCTTCCTCTTGGCACTCATCTGGGTTAAAAATTACAAGCATTCACTAAGTTGTTCCTTCTTATGAATAGAAGTTATCCCATTTCTTTTTATCAGCCTTCTCATCCAATGCAGCATCTAAATTTGTTACCTCCACCTTTAAAACATATCTAAACATGACCATGTCTCACCATCTCCACTGTCACTGGCCTTGTCAAAGCTGCCATGTTCTCTTTCCTGGAATGCCAAACTCCTCACTGATCTCCCTTCCACAATCCCACACAGAGGACTCTGGATCTCGCCAATTTCATTTCCCACTAATCTCCTCTTCACTCTCAGGATTCTGGTAACAAGAACTACCTTGCCCACCCTCAGTCATCCCAAGCAAAGATCACTACAATGGACACTCTCTCTTCCTGGAAGGTCTTTCCCCAAAAGTCCAGATGGGTGGCTCCATTACTGCAGTCAGGTCTCTGCGCAAACAGCATCCAGGGATAGCTTCCTCTGTAGTCTCTGGTGAAGCAACCTTTGCCATGCTTTGTCTTCTTGTCCTGACTTATTTACTTTATACCAACTATCACTACTCAGAATTATTTTACACCTCCTTTTATCTTCCTTCCTTCCTTCCTTTTTTTTGGTCTCCCCATCTTTAGAATGTAATCACCATGAGGCTAGGACTATGTCTTGTTCACTTTTGTTCTCACAGAACCTGGGATAATGTTTTACGCATAGTGGAAGCATAATAATTCCTTGTACTTGATAAACATTTTCTCAAGTGATTCTGTTTTCAGCAAGACAGCTAAAGCACTGATAAGACATCATCACATAATTATTTTTCATACTCAAGAGTGACCCTGAAAGCTTAGATTACTATTTTACATAAAGGGTTTAAGACAATTATCTTTTAAGACTATCTAAGAAGAGGATGCTAGTTTTTGTCTGACTGATTATGACCCAAATTATCTACTCTTCAAGAGCATGACATAAGAATTTTATTTCCTGTATTATTGGAATGTCTATTGGAGGAAAGGAGAAACACAGATACAAATTAACTCAGAGTTGGGAAAATATTGTTCTTTTCAGAAAATTAACAATATAACACGTTTGACTGCTTTAAAAATGTGGGGAGCAATGAGATAAGTTGGGCTTAGAACACTACGTGTCTGAGTCCTGGTTCTTTCTTTGATCTCTCTCACGTAGTCTTTTTTTTCTATGACCCTAGGTTTATTTATCTGAAAAGTGGGACTATTAAACTGAGCTCTCAGGGTTATTTCGATTATTTAAAAAATATATGTAAATACACATTTATTTAATTGAAGTGGAAGATCCCTGTGTCTTACTCTGAGCCCACTTTAATACATGCAAACACCTGGATATGCCTACAACTTCAACTGCCATCTGCAACTCATGCTACATGCTAGAGTTCTCTAAACTTTTCTCTTTAAAAAAAAAAATTTGGAAGTAATTCAAAGCTGGGCACAGAGGTGCATGCCTGTAGTCCTAGCTACTTGGGAGACTGAGGTGGGAGGATCACCAGAGCCTGGGAATTAGAGTCCAGCCTACACAACCTAGAGAGACATAGCCGAAGGAAAGAAGGAAAGAAAGAAAGAAAGAAAGAAAGAAAGAAAGAAAGAAAGAAAGAAAGAAAGAAAGAAAGAAAGAAAGAAAGAAGGAAAAAAGAAAGAAAGCGGGAGGGAGGGAGGAAGGGAGGAAGAAAGAAAATAAAGTAACATTGATGAAGGGAGATATAAACACAAAAGAGACATCTTTGTCCTTTCCCCCTACCCTAGCTTCCTGCTTGTTTCTACACAGGTCTCTGGTTTCCCAGGGTTTTTCAGAGCCTTTAGTTAGTAGAATGGTGGTTATGTTTCAGAAGTGGAAATATTTAAATATGAAAGTTAACTTGGAGAGGCATATTATAGATTTCTTGGCAAGGCTAAGTCTGTGACACTTTGTTTCTTTGGGAGATGTTATTGGCTTTTTCCTCAGATTTGTCTGGTACCATTTTTAAAATGAAACCCCTAATGGGCAGTTGGATACAGATTGAGATCTGGCATTGCGTTACTTTTCACAGGTCGCTGGTGCCAGTGTGTTTCCCTCTGGGCGCCGAGTGAGGAATAGAGAGTCACATATGTCACCTTCAGAGTGAAGGATGAGATCCGATTTTGTTGTTAACAGGAGTCCTATTATAATAGTTTCATACCTCAGCCAGAGCTGTGAGACCATGCACAATTATGGAATATTTTAGCTAAGCAGATGTGCCTCTTCACTATAGAGATCATTCAATTCTTTGAAAGCTCAAGAGCAGAAATGACTTTCTCATAATGCTAGACTTGGGAAATCAAGGTGGTACATCAGCATTTTTGCCCTGAAAACTTTATACCAGATTGTTAGTCTGGTCTGCATTGGGAAAAATATTTAAAACTCATGATAACACTATTACCTATGGAGAAGAAAATGGTCTGGAAAATGGTCAAGGATGATAGGGAAGCATCTTCTCTGGAATTAGCCTATGAAGTATTCACTGATGGGGGATAAAGTTTCATAGCCTGTGGTCTCATAGCATGTGATTTGGGAGAAAGCCATTTCTACAAATATAATAAAAGCATAGAAAGAGTGCTATTTCTGTAAAAACTGTGCTTGAGTCCAAGTCAGTTTCTGGAATGGAAGCTTTGGGTTGGAGTTTGGTACTAAGATTTTGCTAAGAGACTTTAAAGGTAGCCTAGAATATACATGCCTTTCTTTTGTGTATGACAAGGTAACAGATTATGGCTTTTGTGGCATTTAACAACTAACACCCACTAATAGTGCTTTCTGTCTGGTGCCACACACAAGAAACTGACCGAAGGCTTTTTCTCCCAAAGTTTGTGGGCTACAGACTAGCAGGCCTTACATCATGATCTTTTGTTTTGAAACAGAGCATATAGTTTCCAACTTAATCTGTGCTTAGACGTGCTGTGATCTTCCATGCACTTTGCAAAGGTACGATTCAAGCATTGAATGAATAATTAGTATGAAACTGCAGTTACCTGCTTAGAAATTAAAGGTTTTCTCCTGAGAAGGGGAGAATGTTTTCAAACTAATTTTATTCCTTCATTATCAATGTTTAGTGCAAATGCTTCTTGAGCACTTAGACTACTAGTTCAGAATAAATTAAGAATATGGTTATTCTAAAACTTGACAAAAAAGGCTATTGCTAAGGCAGGATCATTTATGTAAGAGAAAAATTTCCTAAGTATTACTCTCTACTTTTATCTGTAATATTACTTCTCTTTAACTCTATGCATAAAAACTTTATCAAAAACTGTGACAGTTAAATATGGGGGTCACTAAGTCATTAGTCACAAGAGAATTGTTTGAATAAAGGTTTATTCATTCATTGGTACATTGATCCATTCAAAAATAAATAAATGTTCTAAGCATTAGGGAAACAATAAATATGATAGTAAAATTTCCAACCCAAGTAGAATTTATGATTTAATAGGTATGTTTAAGAACTATCTGAGCCAGGCTCGGTGACTCAGCCTGTAATCCCGCGCCTTTGGGAGGCTGAAGTGAGTGGATTGCCTGAGCCCGCGGGTTCGAGACCTGCCTGGGCAGCGAGACCTCATCTCTACAATAAGTCAAAAAAAAAAATCAGCCTGGCATGGTAGCGCATGCCTGTAATTCTGGCTACTTGGAAGTCTGAGGCTGAAGGATCGCCGGAGCCCAGCAGGCAAGGCTGCAGTGGCTGGGAGCGGCCACTGCACTCCAGTCTGGGTGACAGAGTGAGACTCCAACTCAAAAAAAAAAACAACAAAAAACAGAACTATCTGTATTCATGTAGTGTTCTAATATTTCAGTTTTTTAACAGAAAATTTGTGCAAAAGACAGGTCTTATTTTCTCTGTGGTAAAATTAGAGATTCTAAGACACTTAACAGCCAAAAAGTGTGAGTGAGACCTCATTTCTACAAAAAATAAAAAGAAAGTTAGTCAGGTATGGTGGTACATACCTGTAGTCCCAGCTACACAGGAGGCTGAGGCAGAAGACTTGCCTGAGCCCAAAAGGTCAAGGATGTGGTGAGCTGTGATGGTGCCACTGCACTCCAGCCTGGATGACAGAGTAAGACCCCAACTCGAAAGAAAGAAAGAAAGAAAGAAAGAAAGAAAGAAAGAAAGAAAGAAAGAGAGAGAGAGAGAGAGAGAAGAAGGAGGGAGGGAGGGAGGAAGGGAGGAAGGAAGGAAGGAAGGAAAGAAGGAAGAAAAGAAAAGAAAGAAGGAAGAAAAGAAGGAAAGAAGGAAGGAAGGAAAGAGAGGAAGAAAGAAAGAGAGAGGGAGGGAGGGAGGAAGGAAAGAAGGAAGAAAAGAATAAAAAAGGAAGGAAGAAAGGAAGGAAAGAGAGAAAGAAAGAAAGAGAGAGAGAGGGAGGGAGGGAGGGAGGAGGAAGGAAGGAAAGAAGGAAGAAAAGAAAAAAAAGAAAGAAGGAAGAAAGAAAGGAAGGAAGGAAAGAGAGAGAGAGAGAAAAAAAAGAAAGAAAGAAAGAAAGAAAGAAAGGAAGGAAGAAGGAAAGAAAGTTATAGATAGTCATTCAGACCAATTCAGTCACTGTATAGGTGAGCTCCAGGAGGCAAAGGGTTCCATTGCTGTTCAATAGCAGGTATTTTAGTAGCATCCAAGGCTCTGGAGTTTAGTTTAGTTTACTAGTAGTTTAGTTTAGTTTACCATAACAAAATACGACAAAAGAGTGACTTAACCAACTGAAAATTTATTCTCTGACTGATATGAAGACTAGAAGTCCAAAGGCAAAGTTGTCAGCAAGGCTGGTTTCTTCTGGGGCTCTCATAAAGGATAATTTCCCTTCCACTCTCTAGCTTCTGGTGGTTGTAGCTGTATTTGTTGTTTCTGGATTGGAAGGTGCAATACTTCAATCTCTACCTCTGTTGTCACATAGCATTCTTCTTGTGTGCCTTCATGTCCCCATCTCTTCAAGTTACCTTCTCATGAAAACACCAGATATTGGATTGAATACTGTATGACCTCATTTTAGCTTAATTCCATTATAGATACCCTATTTCCGATAAAGTTGCATTCACAGGTAATAGAGGTTAGAATTTCATCATAACTTTTGGGGGGAAATACTTCAACCCACAATATCTACCTCATCTTGTGCTCTTTATAAGACACCAGGCTGCCTCTAACCTTGAAGAAGTGTTTGCTGTCATTGTTGTGAATCACTTGTTGATGTTAGAAAGAAATTTTCTAGTTGAAAAAAATGACATGGATTTTAAAAATCACCTATCATCTCGTTAAACTAAAATACATAAAGCTACATACAATTTTGAGCAGCTTATGTACAATGTTTGGAAAATAGACTAGTAAAATGATAGAGTATTTCTACCACATTGCATTTTCCTTAATTACATACTTAACCCCAATCCTGCCTAGTTTCTTAAACAAATAAAATCTACAAACTAAAAAGCAAATAAATAAGTAAAGTCAATGATGAGTAGTGTTCACTTCTAGTAACCCAAGTGAAGCTAGTCTTGGTTGCCACTTTCTCAGTGCTTCCTTACCTCTATAAATTCTAGGTAGGTTTACTTCCTGTCCTGGGAAGATAGAGATCACTCTTGAGAGCATTTGTAAGGTATTTCCAGAACATAGAAAAAGGTGTGCCAAATGTTGCAAATCATATATGACCTGTGCCCTGAGACTCTCAAACGATTTCATTTACAAGCATATAAAGCATATGGTAATTTGAGCCATAGTCTGGCAAGGAAGAGATAAGTACACCATTTACTCTGCTATGCAATACTGCGGGCTCACAACCTCCTCAAATTTTTTCTGGTTGCATTTGCCAGGACTTCTAACTTTTTCTTTCTTTACTTAGAAAAAGAAAATTTGCACTGATTAATCAGAATGACACAACTGACCATAATTTTATCTTCCAAATGTCACGTGAAATAAGCTTTAAATGTTTCTATCAAAACTTAATCCACCACAAATTAGAAAAAGCATCAAAAAGAGTTCTTGTCAGTTGAAGGAAGGCATAAATAAATTATCACTATATTATGGATTATGTATCTGATTTTCCTAGAAGAAAATAACAAGATTTAAAACAAGACAGATGTGTCAAAAATAAGACTATTTATTAAATGACTGAGTTCATTTTCAGAGGAAAACTAAAATACATATTAGACATCTTTTATGTGTCATTTTATATGTTCTCAGCCTTACTAGTCTTTGTTCTAGCTGCCTCAGAGATGGCCATATCTGTGTGATCTCTGATCGACTTCATAAAAGCATAACCTAATAGTGTAGACCCCTCTGACCTCCCACCCAGGAGTCAGGTAATCCCTCAATCCCAGGTACACCAAAGCAGTTGGTCATTGTGCTATGGACTTTCAGGCATGAGTCATCATAAGATCCAGTTCAGTGTCCATAAATATGCAGCTTGCAATTTATGTTTATGTATATATCTTGGAGTATATGTCTTGGGGTGAGAAAGGGTTAAAGTTTTATAAGGTGAATTTTCATTCAATGAAAGTTGGGATCTGATTAATACATTGTTCTTCCTTTTTCCCTGGGACTGCGTGTCCTGACATGCAGTCTGGCTTCTCAGAGAACGATATTGTAAGATTAAGCAATTGATTGCATTTAGGAGAAGCCACTTAATATTGGCCTTCCCCCTTCCCTACTGTTTTGAACTAAATCTTTGTGTCTCCCCAAAATGCCTATGTTGAAATCCTAATCCCCAATGTGATGGTATTAGGATGTGGAACCTTTGACAGGCGATTAGGTCATGAGGGTGAAACTCGAGTAGGACGAGTGTCCTTATACATGAGAACCCAAAGAGCTCTCTCACCCTCTCTGCCATGTGACAAGATGGCCATCTATGAACTAGGAGGTGGGTCTTCACCAGACATTGAATTTGCTCGCACCTTGAACATAGACTTCCCAGCCTCCAGAACTGTGAACAAAATAAATATTTGTTGTTCAAGCTACTCAGTTATGGTACTTTTCTATAGCAGCCAGAATGGACTAAGACACTTGGCTATCTTTTCCCTCACTCCTGTTCCTTGGGTTTTTACTCCAGAATGAAGTGATAGAACAGAAGTCATTTGCCCCAGGCTTCTCTTTTCATGAATACAGATTATAGATGTTGGCACTCAGAAGTGAATGTCAAAATAAACCTTCAGGATCAGATTTGGGGGTTGGATTAGTCATGGCAATAATGATTGCACTGCTGGGATAAATGGAGTGCCCATACTTCCCAGTATGCAATAACATCACAATTTCCCAGGCATTCCTCCATGGTTTGTCGGGATAAAGTGCAGAAGGAAAGTGAAGCATTGAGCTAGGCAGAAGCAGTGGTACTTCGAATATATGAGGACTATAATGATTATAAAGAATTGTGGAGTGAGCTCATCTTTATTAACTACATTAAAAGTCTTAGTAAAAAACAACAGACCCAGAAAAATCGGTTATCATGCTATGCTTTGAAAGCCAATATTCCTCTATGGTAGCTTTCAGGGACATTTTTATTTCCTGCAATTCTTGATTATACCACACTAAAAATCCAGACCAGGATCTAGTCGTAAATGTGCCAAAGTTGCAGAGAACGTCCACACTCAACAGGTCTTCTTTGCCAAGTGGGGGATTATGAGGCGTGGGTCTCTGAGACCTGAGATGGGGCATATGAGCTGTTGTTGCTGAGACTCTTGAAATCCAGATACTCCAAATCCTCTGTACTGGTGTAATTAGCTCATTCTTCTTGAGAGAGAACCGCCACCTCCCCTTGTTTTGAGACTTTCCTTGAAGCAGGCAACTTATAAGATTAAGCTTGTCCACCTGAAGTTTTGCTCTTGTCTTGACTCTTTGACATCAGCCTAATAGAGTTTTGAATCTTAGCACAGACAAGAGGCTGCATTTCCTCTCTGGAAGGAAATAGCTACACATCAAAAGAAATTGCAGGTTCCGGCTGATAAGTGCTAGTCAGCATTAGAACAGGCGTAAGAGTGGATCTTGGAAGCCCTGGTCTAAGAAGGATGAAAAATAAGGATAAATGGTGGAGATTGTCATGGAGAAACACATCCATGACTGGATACTCTCATATGGTGGCAAAAAATACCTCAGAGTTTGTTGGAGCAGTTACGTGAAGTTTGGACTTGATGATGGTCACACTACATGAGGTGGAAGTATTGGAACTTTCAACTGAGAGAGGAGTCAGAGATTGAGGAACGTAGTGGTATCTACCTTAAATAATGTACTACTTAAGACAGGCAAAATTTCCACTCTATTTTATTCTATAGAAGATACTCCCTTCACTAAGGCAGTAAGAAATGTAACGTGGGGGTAGATCTTTGAGAATCACCGTGCTGGTTTTCCTTTGTAGGCATGAAGTAAAAATAGTCGATGCAGCCATGGAACTGGACTTGCTACAACAGTGGGAATGATGGGATTCCTAAAAGTCAGGGGCCAGACGGAAAACTTAACAATCAGAGTCAAGACACACAAAATTCCCATAATGAACAATAAGCCTCTATAGCATAAAAGTGCTGTGACCCTCAGGAAACTGTGATGATTTTTATTAGGTCATGATGTTCCTGGTGTACAAAAGATGACCCTTATACAAGGAAAGTAATGATTAGGTATTTCCCTTGCATAATTAACATAAATCAAAGAGTTGTCAAGTAGAAGTATATCAGCTGTTAGGGTAAAAAGTTGCCACCACCCAGTTTCCAGATCTAAGTCTGAGCACAGGCCCAGAGCCCATAGATAGAAGAAGAGGTTGAATCATTTTTGTTGTTATTTTATTTTATTTTATTTTAGACTCAGGTGCATATACAGATCTGTAACACGGATACATTGTGAAACGGTGAGGTATGGACTTCTAGTGAAACCTTCATCCAAACAATGAACACTGTACCCAATAGGCAATTTTTAAAAAACCTTGCAACATTTCTATCTTATCCACTTTTGGAGCCCCCAGTGTCTATTATTTCCATCTTTATTTTTCAAATGCACCCTTTGTTTAGCTTCCACTTATCAGAAAGAACATGTGAAATTTGATTTTCTGTTTCTGAGTTATTTCATTTAGAATAATGGCCTTCAGAGGCTGGATCTTTCTGGCAAAAGACCCTGCAATGCCTCTGCAAGTGTACATAATGAATAGTCATTATGTACACTAAACAACCTGGAGACAAACACCAGAAGGGTGTCCACTATGAAGGGCATTCTCAACAACCAGGTGGACAGACTGACTTGCCTGTGTATTTCAGCCAGTGTGTCTTCTGGACTTTCCAGTGTTAGTGCAGAAGGCTGTGAACAGAAGGTTTACGGGTGCATTATGGGCCCAACAGAGAGAGCTCCTTCCCACCAAGCTTTATCCAGCTGCCACTGTTGAATGCCTAACCTGTCAGCAGCAAAGACTGACACAGACTTTGATATGACACCATTCCTCAAGGAGACCAGTTGGCTAGCTACTTGGTAGCAAGTTAATTATATCATGCATCTTCCTGGAGACAGCAACAATTTTTTAGTATCAGAATCAATATTTACTATGAATATAGGTTTGTCATCCTCTTCTCAATTCCTCTGCCTGTACCACTCTCTGAGTGCTTTACAGAGTGCCTTGATAACAGGTATGATATCCTACACATCATTGCCTTAAGCCAGCAGCCCCCTACCTTTTTCGCATCAGGGATTGGTTTCAAGGAAGACAATTTTTCCACAGATGGTGGGCTGGGGTGGGAATGGGACAAGGGCTTGGGTGATCATCAGGCATTCAATTATCCATAAGGAGTGCACAACATAGATCTCTTGTATGGGCTGTTCACAATAGGATTCTGCTGCTATAAGAATCTAATGCTGCTGCTGATCTGATAGAAGACAGAGCTCTGCTCCTCCACCACTCACCTTCCGTTGCGCAACCTGGTTCCCAACAGACCACAGATGGGTACTTGTCCATAGCCCATGGGTTGAAGACCCCTGCCTTAAACCAGACGATCCAGATTTTGGCACTGGAGGCGTAACAAAATGCTTATGAACTGCTTCAGCCAGCACAGGCAAGCCTCACAATACTGGAATAGGCTCTTAAAAATCAGTTAAGGTACCAACTCAGGAAGAACTCCCCACACGTGTGACTGTGGCATGGTGTCTGGTGTTTACACCGAATCAAGAACTAACACATGACACTGTGCTCCAGTAACTAGAAGAGGAACCAAGGGAAAGACAGATTGGTCATTTTCACCATCATCTCCATGTCAGGTCCTCTATCCCTGACAATGCTAATGGTTGTTCATCTTTATTTAGCAATTTTATTTGTACCAGAAGCTGTGGCATACTCTCCATACACTATTCCATATAGTCTTCACAAGTACCTTCTGAGCTGGATTCCATTAAAATCCTGGTTTCAGAAATAAGGGAGTTAAAGCTTAGATAATCTAAGTCTTTATAGTTCCCCTGTAAAAAATTAGGTAAGAGTAAAATAGTGTGAGCAGATTCACTTACGGGATTCACTTGTGAGATTTGTGCTTCCCAACAAGCTCTGCCAGGAGAGAGAGTTCTGGCACTTAGTGAGCTCATGCTTCTACAAGGGGATACTATAAGGTTTCTACTGAGCTGGAAGCTGGGAATCCCTCATGGCTGCTTGGAAATCTTCCATGCTGGTGACCTCACACTAAGCAAAGGATACTCTCTTAATACTGTCAATGACAGTTCTGATGACCATGAGTGTCTAGGGTTTCTGTCACAAAATGGGATAGCAAGAGCATGTCCTTAAGACACAGGAATCCCTGGGGTATCTCTTGGTTTCTGTGACCAGTGATAAGGATAAATGGGCAATTGTAGTAACTATCACATGGCAAGGGGAAGGCACCAAAGGATTCAAATCCCACAGGGATGAAAGACCGAGTCACTCTTTCAGAGCAACTTAGACAAGAAAAATTGCTGAAAGTGAGAGATCTAGAATGGGCAAGAGAGAAAGAAGAAATGAAAACTATTAATTAAAGTGTATGGATCAGCTTCAGGAGGAGAGATTTGGATGTTTCTTACTCCTCTTGCCTAAGTCTTTTTGGATATTGCTCCTTGCTATCACCTTGAAGGTGACTCAGAGATCTGTTGAAGTTGTAGATTTCCTCATAGAGAAGTAAGGACATCTTGTTCTCACAAAAAATACAGGCCATGCTTTATTATGAGAGGCTATACCATGAAAGGCGTGAATGACTAGAGAGGAATGTGGGTGGAAACCTCTAGAACACTAGTTCAGATCCTTGCAGTCTTGTGTTTTGTGCTAGCTGCCATGGTGGTCGCCAGTTCATCACAGTAGCCGACCTCCTTCCACATAGGTTCAACTGCCTCTTTCCTCCCTCCCATGAGTATTCCTGTTGATGCCGAGAGACAGGCACTGTGGGACCTCACTTTGTGTCCTGCACATGCAGTCCAGAAGGGAATGAGAAGGGCATGGTATCCCTGTGTCAGAAACCTTTGATCAGTGGAATATGAAAGCCTCCAATTTTTGCCCCCTTCTCCCTGATTAGGTGGGGCTGAAATAGAGTTAGCTTGGCTTCTTGGTGTATTATCTCATGGGCTAGTAACATCATTCCTACTCCAGTGCAGCCACCTTGATAGCTTTCTATTTTATATTTACTTCATATCCCCCATTGCTGCTAATTGGGATTCACATAACCTCCTTGCCTTCATTTCTGTTTTCAGGGAAACTTAGTCCAAGATAATATATATAATGCAATATATTTATAATGTGGTCCATGGCAACATTTTAATGAGTATAGAAATTATATAAATTGTTTTTGTGGGGATGAGAGAAAGGAAAAATGAAAAGATTTTAAAAAAGAGAAAAGTAAGACAGGAGGGAAGATGTTGGATGAATTGAGAGAAAAGAGAGATTTCGACTTAAATAATGTGTGTGCTGGTTAGTAGGCTGTAGTGTAAAGAACATGGTTTTAAAGACAGATTTAAATCCTGTTTTCAGCACTTACATTATAGGCAATCACAGGTAAAAATTTCCTTTATTCATTTTTACATTCAGTTACCATTTTTTGTCCTTCTTTGCTGAGTCCAGGCATTGGGCTAGGCTGGCTCTTCTGAAGCTACAAAAGAACATATGTCACAGGCCTCTGCTCTCAACGAACTCCAACTCTAATGGGACAAAGAGACAAAGAGACAAAGAAGATGATAATAACAATGATTATTTATTATATAGAAGTCGCAAAGCTAGAGATATACACCGGAAGAGAATACTGGGGCTCTTGAACGCTTTTCAGATTACCAAAGCACAGTTCCGAGGTGCAGGGTGCACCATGTGGCAGATGTTATCCATGACACCCTATCCCCGCAGCCTCTGAGGCCACCTGACTTCACTTGCTACTGTGGATGATTACAACACCTTGGCTGTTTTACAATTTCAGGTTGGCTGTTCTTTTCCTTGTTAGAGGATTTGCACCAGCACCTAAGAAGTTTATTTTGAGGGCTATATGAATATATAGAATAATGCATAGAGAGCATTCCATAGTTTCTGGCACAAATCCAATCGCTAAATAAATATTAACGACCATTATTATTGCCAAGGATAGAGAACCTACCAACACGGATCATTTAGGCAAATCACGCATCTCTAGCAACTGCCACAAAAAGTTTCCCTCAGCTGAAGGGTAACTTACAATACAGTCTCTTCTACTTTGCCTGTCAAGAGATGCAACAGAGGCCAGGTGTGATGGCTCACCCCTATAATCCCAGCACTTTGGGAAACCTAGGGAGAGGGATTGCTTGCTGCTAGGAGTTCGAGACCAGTCTGAGCAATATGGGATCTACAGTCCTCATCTCTAGCAAAAATAAAAATAAAAAATAAGCTAGCTAGCGATGGCGGTACATGTCTGTAGTTCCAGTTACTTGAAAGGGTGAGTTAGAAGGCTTGCCTGAGCCCAGGAGGTCAAGGCTGCAGTGAGTCTTGATTTTGACACTGCACTCCAGCCTGGCAGACACCCCAACTCAAACAAAACAAAGCAAAACAAAACAAAAAACAAAAAACACAGATTCAACCTACAAGGGCTTGATAATTTGCACCCAGAAGACAGCTTCACCAAATGAGGGATGGAATCCAGTAGAGAAACAACCCAGTCTCCACACCCTCCAGTGAAATGATTCTGAGGCATGTCTTACATTAATTCTCAGAATATGTTCAGTGGAATTGAGGTTCACCTGGCCACGGTGGTAACTCACTCATGAAGGCACAGTTTTTTGGTATTTCTCCCCTCTCTGACTGACACCACTGCATTACTTCGTGTTTGCTATTGCAGCAACCCAAACTCACACATACCAAGGTTAAATATCTATAATCCCTTCTTTGGGAAAACTGCAAGTGAGTTATGTGGAGAGGCTAGCAGGAAGTTTCCTTGACCTGATTTGGCACCAAAGAAAAGCAGGGAGAGAGGAATTTGCCAAAGAATCAGAAGATATTTTATTTTTGCAGAAAGCATATCCTGTTGAGACAAAGCAGGAAAGACCGTATTGCATGTCACCCTACAGGTGTCAAATCTGATGAGCCATGAGTCAACCTTCTGTGGCAGTCATTAAAGATGTGTGTTTCACCTAATCTCTGATCCATAATGATAGCTCCTCTGTCCCTGACAAGGATAATAGTTGTTCATCTTTATTTAGCTATTCGATTTGTACCAGAAACGGTGGCATGCTGTCTGCGTTCTTCCATATAGTCCTCACAGTGACCCTCTGAGCTGGATTCTCTTAAAATCTTAGTTTCAGAAATATGGGAGTTAAGGCTTAGATAATTTAATTAAGTTTTTATAGCTCCCCTGGAAAAAAATTAGGTAAGAGTAAATAGTCTGAGGGGATTCACTTTCAATAATGAACAGTTTAGCTTATTTTCAAGGTCAAAAGGAAATAGGTATTTTTAAATCATATGCATTTTGCCAGTAAGGAAACAAACTCAGAATTTTAGTGACTTACCAAGAATCAGACCCTGGAGAGTGTGTTGAGGGAACCTGGACTATGGAGTCCAAGGCCATGATCCACCCACTGTCCCATGCTGATAACTCCCTAAAACAGTCTCTGCTATTTTATCTGATCTCAAGACCATTCAAATTATTACATTTTTACTGGATTTTTTTCCCCCAGTATACGAACACAACAACAACAAAAAAATCAAGCTACAAAAGACTATATAGAATGTGAATTCTCATTCCCGTCTCATCTTCTTCTCAGAGGCTAAAACAGTTAAGTTGTGTTGGATCCTTCCAGAAAATTTCCATATATATATTTATATGTATATATATATGATACATATGATCTTACACCTTTTTTTGCACATCTTTTTATTTCAAACTAGCAGTCTTAGAGATCAGCAGCTGTGACGCTTCTGTCTGTCTGTTTAATGACTTCATAATACCTCACTCCATGAAGGTGCTATAATTTAATTAGCCTACCTCCTACTGTTTGCCATTTTTGCCTTCAAGCCTCTTGCTACTACAAACAACGCTGCAATAAACATTCCAACATATACTTTTCAGCACGTTTGTGAGCATATCAGTAAGATAATTTCCTGGGAAGTCATATCAGAAGATCAAAGGGTATTTCCTTCTTTTTTTTCCTATTAATTACTAGTTGATGTATTAAGCATACCAATTCCCAGGGAACATTTCTGTGACTAATAGGTTGTGACAGCATTTCCTTCTTCAAAGAGGACAGAGGGCATTTTAAAGTGACAATGGTCTTGGGAGTGTTTACAGATAAGCACTACTGCTGCTGGGGGTGATTCCTCCTGGACCCATTCAGTTCCTGTTCACCCCCTGTTCATTGTTCCTTCTCAAGCTCCCCCTGTGCTGTCCCAGGTGCAGGAGGCCTTCATGTCAACAGACATTCCAAATACCAGAGCGGCTCCATGGGGTGTAGGGGACCACTGCCAAGGATGAGATTAGTTCAGGAACTGAATATATTCTTGCCGCAGAAACACATGACTTTAAATCCACAGCTTAGTATGAGACTAAAAATTCAAATATCTGATTTGTATTGAAAGAGGAGATCTGCAAGCAGGTTGGGAGAATTGTTTCTCCCTAGACATCCTTTAATTAAAAAAAAAAAGACAAAAAACGTTTTGGCAAGTCTCAATTGATTTCTTAATTTCTTGGAATGTTCAAAATGGATCGCAAAGAACAAATAAATATATTCAAGGAGTTTGGACACCTAGAAATAGTACTGCTATATGATGTTGGATTTATACATGGCAAGAATCAATGTATTCAGCATTCTTAATTTTTTTCTCTCTTTCTTTCTTGCTCTGAAATTCAGTGCCCTAATGTGTGTCAAATCTCCACACTCTTCCTCCAGCCCCTCTCTTTCAGGTTGGACCCTGGTGAAACCATTTCCAGGAAAGCGTCACTCTTCCTTTCTTCCCCCAGGGCATCTTTGTAAGCACTCCAAAAAATGCAAAGTGTAGAGTTCTTTCAAGATCTGTAAAACCTTCCTGCGACCTTCTCTTTTTCAATTACTCGCTACATGTATCCTGGGCTATTGCACAACCATCCCAGGGGCTGCTAGACCGTCCACTTCCCAATCCAATAATGAGCTGTCCATTTAGTGTCTTTAATTGTTCTTTTAAAATGAAGTTTTCTTTATTTCTTTTACCGGATCGGAGTCTTTTTTGTACCTGCTGCTGCTGCTTCCTCTCCTTTAAATGCAGATTCATTGAACTTTTCAGCTACCTACGAATACATCTCTGCAAAGATCACAGATTTGCTGGGCAGCAGGTCAGGTGCTATGCAAGTTTCCCCCACACTGTGCTGCCAGTGCACCTCCAGCGCTCTTGCCTTGTCAGCTGCCTCCTCAATTCTGCCAAAGTGTCTGCAGGCTGATCTACAGCCCCAGGCAGGCACTGCCAGTTCTGACGCAGCTGAGGAATTCAGAGGAATGTCTGTGACATAGACAAAGTTGTATTTCCTCCTAGGTGTCTGGATGATTTGAACTTGGTAGAAACATCTGCACGCTGACATGTCTCTGTTAGTATTCCAATCCTCAGAAGACAATTATGAATATTTGGATTCAAATGGAATACCGGAGATGGGCAATTATGACACCAAAGCATACCCTTATATAGAGGCTTACCACTTAGATATATTCATTTATCCCATAATGTAATTATTCAATAAATATTTTCTATATTCTCCCTAAGCTATATGATAGGTACTTATGATAACAGAGAAACTTCTACTCTTCACCACTAAGTGGACCTAAACTAAACTGCTGATTAAATTTCACTGGCAGGAAAATTGTTTATAAATCTTGAAAACAGACTAGCCACAAAAAGGGTGATTATAAATATTAAATTATATTTGGCACATGCCATCTTAGCCTTAAAGGAATTTTGCAAACATGTAATTGGGAAGACATGAGTCATGCATGCATTCACATAGCTTGTATGTCTTTAGATGATTTTAGATGGGCTTCATATCATGATGGTAAACAAGTCACCCCAAATACCTGTAGTTCTTGCTGTAACTGAACAACTTGTCAAGGCAGAAAATGAAATAACTCAGACTTGTTGAGAGGAAGGTATTATTAAGTTATTTATTTCTACCGCTGGTGATCAGGCTACCCACTGAGTGGATGGGGACTCAACGGGTGGAATTGTGCACACAGAAGCTTAGGATGTTGGGCTTCCTTCCTTGAAGACCAAGTCCAGAAATCACCTATGACTTCGGTTTCCAAGTTGTTTTTGTTTTCTTAATTATAGTTCTTCACAAATAAGATAATTGTTCTTAAATAAAATACAGAAATGGGAAAACAAAATAAAATAAAACAAGCAAGACCCAGCTCCCTTGTCTGTGTCCTCAAAGGAAAAGAGAACCAAAAAAAAGAGAAATGTATCACTGTAGCAGTAATTATCTTGAAATATTTTTCATCCTTTTTGCCCCTCATCTTAAATACCATCCTCTTGACACTCCGTTATGCCTTGGATTGAAAGGGAAAGTGAAGGCAGCTTCTAAAAATAAAAACGTAAATTATCAAAAGTAGTTGAGGAAAAATATGGAACTCCAAAGTAAAAATGAACAAAAATTAGATAATTGTCTTGTCCTTACACTCAAAATGTATAACCTGTTGGGTGATACTTCAACAACTTGGTCTCCCCCCCCTTTTTTTTTCTAGAACCAAGCAGGCATTTTTCATTGGAGACCTACTGTCAGCCAATCAGGGTGAGTGATCCAGGCTGCTTTGATGTAACATAAGTTGGAGAGTAGCAGGTGGCCTTCCCTGCTGTTTATAGTGCAGCTTGGGGAGTTCTGTCAGCTGTAACAGCTCCTCTTTATCTGCATGGAATCTGTGTAAATCACAAAAGAACAGATGGAAAAATAGTCACATACCCCAGTTCACCTCTTAGAAGCAGCTCATAAACCTCTAAAAACCACTCGCCCTATTTCAAAAAACAACCGTCTGTGAGTTGGTCACCCAACTGCCACAGGGTAATCATTTTGTTTACAAAACATCTAAATCTATGAATTAGACAAAGAAAACAAAAACCGCCAACTGTTTAATCGATCACAGCTGTTATATATGTGCATTTTATCTTTCTATTCCAGATTTAGGTTAAATAAACACAGAAAAACTACAAATTATGTCTCAGTACTAAATATCTGTTAAAAACTTCTTGGTGATGTCAGATGATGCTGGTGGTTTAATATATCTGTTTCTTTGATTGCAGTTTTTTTTTTTTAAAGTACAACCATGAAATTCTCTATCAATATTTCTTTTTGAAAACTCAATATCATTTTCTAAGAATTGACCTATGTAGTTTCACTTTGGAAACTATCAAAGAAAAATCTACCTAAAATAGATTGATGGTCAAAGGATAAATAACTATTCCTAAAAGAGAGGATAGTGAGAACAAAGAGTCCAAGGCATAAGGTAGAGTAGGGCATGATGCGAACTGTATCCCCACGTGTTACGCGTGTGATTTGTAAGACAAGGTGTTGAAAGAGATGAATCTATGGGTTAGTAAGGTCTTGACATAGAAAATCTTAAAGGTCTCATGAAAAAACATGAGCTTTGACCTGGATGTGATCAAAGTTGACTACTGAATGTTGACATTATTCTTTTTATAACGTTAACATTTTACAAATAACTCATTAAAAATACATAAAAGTGTCCAAAGACCTAGAGGGCATGGACTTTGCCTATTAGAGAGACACTATTATTCAAAAATGAGACAATTTCTACTTTCATAGGGATTTCTACATTGTGTAGAAATGTTGCTTTGGAAAATTCTTACTGTATAATGATGATAAGGACAATCATGTCTTGAACACAACACAGTAGTGAAGTTCATTGTGACCAGAAGTTGCAAGAGTTTTCTAAGAGTCTCCTTTTCTGTAAATTACAAGAGAACAAGAAACATACAAGAATTGTTTTCAGAACTCCATAAAGAAATTCTGTATAAACTTATGTCCTGGGGGGTCAACATATTAGACCAGGGCTTCCCAAGTGGAGATAATTTTTCCCTCTCCGAGACACGTGGCAATGTCTGGAGACATTTTTGTTGTCACAACTGGTTGGAGGGAATGTAATTGGCATGTAGTAGATAGAGACAAAGGACATCTCCAAACAACAAATAATAATCTGACCCTAAATGTCAATACTTCTTAGGTTAAAACCTCTGTTTGAGATACCTAAAACATTTACTCATATGTTACTTTCTCAAGAGAATGAGACGCCAAAGTTTTGTCATGTCTAATCATGTACATTTGGACTTTTGAGAGAGCAAGGCCTTGAGGTTGCTCTCAAGGTCAACAAATACATGACTTTGGCATATAATACATTTTTATTTCTCAAATAGAATCATACGAAGTCCTGTTGGTTTGTTTAATATTTATGTTCTTTGGGAAGTTGTTAATAAAAAACCCAATTAATTTTTAAACTAAATTATGCTTGAAATAGAATTATTGTCTTTAACAAAACTTTAATAAAAAGCTCTTCATTTTGAAGTCTTTGTTTTGAGTTCAGGAATGGTCAAGTAATTTTTTCAGATCTAGAGTGAAGCAATTCAATGTATTTCCAGATACTCATATTAAAACATTTTAATATCAAGACAAAAATGAGAATAAGACAAGATTCTAATATTAGATTAAAAATCTGAGCCGGGCTCGGTGGCTCAGCCTGTAATCCCGCGCCTTTGGGAGGCTGAGATGAGTGGATTGCCTGAGCCCGCGGGTTCGAGACCCGCCTGGGCAGCGAGACCTCATCTCTACAATAAATCAAAAAATCAGCCGGGCGTGGTAGCAAACGCCTGTAATTCCAGTTACTTGGAAGGCTGAGGCGGAAGGATCGCCGGAGCCCAGCAGGTGAGGCTGCGGTGGCCGGGAGTGGCCATTGCACTCCAGTCTGGGCGACAGAGTGAGACTCCAACTCAAAAAAAAAAAATCTGGCCGTGCTCGGTGGCTCATCCTGTAATCCCGCGCTTTGAGAGGCCGAGGTGAGTGACCCGCCTGGGCAACTTGGCAAGACCTCATCTCTACAATAAATAAATAAATAAATAAAAATTAGTCGGGCATGGTAGTGTGCGCCTGTAGTTCCAGCTACGCGGAAGGCTAAGGCAGAAGGATCACCGGAGTCCAGCAGATCGAGGTTGCAGTGGCCGGCAGTGGCCACTGCACTCCAGTCTGGGCAACTGAGTGAGACTCCAACTCAAAAAAAAAAAAGTATTTAAATAGTAATTTTTTTTTTCAGGTAGTCAGATATGTTTTCTGTTATATCTTAAGCCACTGGAAAAATTTACTTTGTTAATTTGCCATGATAGAGAGTGAGAAGAAAATTTTCACTGTGAATTTTTTTGCCCTTTAGGCATTCATTCACTTTTAACAATCTCTGTTAACTAAATCTCTCTTTGGTCACAACAAAAATTACTGCAAAGAAACCTAGTAATTCTCCCTTTCTATTAGAAGGGTTTACTTGAGGCTGCTTTTGGTTTTTCTTCATCATGGCAAAAAGTTAAAAAATAAAAATGACAATAATCTGTATTTTCTGTCCACATAAAGTGGTGCTAAGTAATAAAAAATATTGGGAAGGTCCAATATTAATTAGCAAAGGTAATGACCAAAGATCATTTTAACCTAAAATAATATGGAAACGACATTTTAGATTACCTTTTAATTTTATTGTTGATAAATGGAAGAGGTGAATTTTTGATGTCCGTTCTGTGTGCATTCAGTCCTCTGTCAGAGAATATGAGATAACTCTTGTCTCTCAGATGTAATCCTGTATTTTGACTTTTTATGAAAAGTCTCATGAGCCTCCAACTCAAAAAAAAAAAGAAAGAAACAACATGTGTATCTCATAAGTGAAGAATTTTTCTTAATGCTTGTTTGCTAAAGGTTTCAAATGTGGCTGTCTTTTTCATATGTAGCCGTGTGGAAATAGAAGAGTAGCCCCCAGAATCCTCAAAATTTGATTGTCCTTAAAACGTGGTTATCCTTTTAAACCTTGAAACTTAGAAAATTACTTCAGGGAAAGTGTTCTCTAAAAAGAGATGTTATGGATAAATCATATTTTAAAAACCTATCCAGTTACTCATTCTCTTAGAGAGTATTAATATATTTTGAAAAGAAATAAACAAAAACCTGCCTGATTTTTTAAAATAATCACAGCATGTCTCCTAGTGAATATAAAGTTCCAAGGAGCAAATTTCAGAAAAAAAGTAGTTTAGAGTATCTAATCTTGCTCTTCTATTTGATTTTGTTTTGATTTAATTGCATCTTAATTCCTGTTACTTATCTAGTAACTACTTTATTTTGTTTTAGCATTTTTGTCAGAGATACCAACAGGACAAAATGTTAAACTTAGATATTTCCCCATTAATTATTTTTTACAAATGGTCTATTGAGGATAGTTCACTGTTAGATTTTTATACTACTTCAGATCCCATTTCCTGAGACAAAATAATGAGGAATATGCAAAAAAAAAACCCCAAAAAACAAAGATTAATAGCAGTGCAAGATTCCAACCTCATTTATGCAAAAACAACACATCACATATAAGATCTGAGTTGTATTTCGGTCTTGAGAATTTATATACATTGCACCAAATATAGGCAGCATTTGTTGGGCACATTTGTGATAGAATTAAATGTTCGCCCATAGTTACGTCATTGTTGTTGCCCTGGCTGGTTAATATGATGTTTTTCCTTTTATTTAACCTGATCATAAAATCTAGTACTTTGTAACCTTTCCTACACTTGCTTTTGAAAATTGCATTCTAGGGCTCTGCCTTTTTGTCTTAAAAAAATGCCAGGGGATTAAGTCTTATAAGGCAAAATCAAGAATAGGAATTGTTCTAAATCCAAATCAACCTACATCCTGCCATCCAGTTTTCCTCCACTGGGAAAGAATGAACGTGTTCAGATCAGAGTGTAAATTGGCATGAGTCTCCATCTGAAATGCAATAAAGTTAGAGAAGACTGGATGATTTTTTAAAATGTATCATTATTCATATCCAATGCTTCCTCTGCGCTTCTGTGTCCCATCTGGTCCTGATGGTCGAAGTGCCAAAATACCATAAGGAAAGTTGTTTTTGTGGTATTTCCAGCCTAACCAGAATCAGAAAGTACCAGAAATTTCTTGAGAAAACTGTTGTCATAGGACACAAAGCCCAGTTTGTCAAACCAAAGAGTTTAAGAAAAGTAGCTGAAATCAAGCTACTGTCCAAGTTTAAGTGCTGAACAAAGAAAGGTTGTTCTGGGATTGGGGTTTACCTTGCTTGCGCGCAGGCGCAGACACACACACTGTCTTTCTCACTCACACACAAGTAAAAAATAAAAATAAATTCCATATCGATTTTTTGTAAATGTATTCCGTTCCTTTATAAACTATAATTGTCACTCTACTCCTTGATTTGTTCATTTCTATTCTGTTTATACATTTTATTTTTTTAAAGAGAATATGGGAAAATAAAGTCATGAAATTTCCAAAGGCAAATGATCTGGAGGGAAGCATTATACAGACACATTGAATGGGTGACACCAAATTTAAATAACTTTATTCAGTACATATAATATGTACCAAAACTACCTGATATCACCCTGTTTATGAGCCCTTTGATGTCTAAAGAATTATTTTACATGTTTCTACTTCTATACAGTACATCACAGCTTGTCGAATACAAGGAATCTTGAATCTTAAAAGATTCAATCTGTGTTCTAAACTTACTGCCCAGAAAGTTTAGAGTGGGATGTTAAACTTGGCAACATTTTCACTTCCATTCAATTCCCAAACCTTCTGAGATTTATTTGACACTCAGTTTTATTCAGTTTAATTTAGTTCAATTAAAAAAAAACTTTAAGTATGGCAAGAGTTTTAAAAATGAATACTATTGTATGAGAATTATTATGTTAAGGGGAAAAATTTACCATTCGTATTTTCTTTGAAAGGAAGTGTCCTATAATGCAAAGAATGTAAATTTTTGTGTCAGACAGACATAGATTCAAATCCTGATTCTACACCTGCTGGTTGTGTGACTTAGGGCCGGTTATTAACTTCTCTGATTTTTAGTTTCCTCATCTAAAAATAGAAAACCAATTATTTTACCAGGCTGAGGGATCAATGTGGTATTGAATATGAAGTTTTGGAATATAGCAAGTGCTCTATCATTTCATCAGCTCTAGCTATATGAGGATAATAAAATGACAGACAGCCGAAGGGCAGATACTTTAGAGGTTGGCTATTACCAAAGCACATTGCAAATTTGCTTGAGTTCTTTTTTATCCACTGAAAGAGAAAAGAATAACTCTGGGGATGTAACTCACAAAGGTTGAGAGGTAATGATGATATTCTCCATTAGGGATATTACCTACTCAGTTCCCATAGGCAATGTTGTAAGATATTTTATTGCATAAAATTCTAATGCCTCGAGAGGGGCAGGATCTGACCCGACATGTTTCTGAATCCATGTAAAATACATCTCATATGGACACTGGTGAATTACTCACTGTGCCCTCAGTCTAGTCCCAGAGAAGATCTTCTCCCAAGGACAACTCAAAAAAACCAAAACAATTCAAGCCAGTATTGTAACTGAAAATAGCATTCCTGTCTTTGCAGTTTAGAACTGCATTAGCTGTCTGGTATATGCACTATAATATAGTTTGCTTAGAATATAGAATCTGTTTCTGAGACAAATAGTTCAACTAGTTATCTTTTCTTGAAACATTCACTATCTGTCTTCAAATCACAGGCCCTAAAAGAACATCATAGAAATATGAATTTTTAATATTTCATAAAAGTATGACATTGACATATCCAGTTTTAAACCCAAAGTCTTTACATCTCAAAGTAGTGATATTTAATCTCAAAGTTATGACTATTCTGTTTTCTGTTTCTGATTCTTGTAGTTTATATAATTTAACTTTTCTCGTACTCTCTTGAATCATTTGAATTAAATTGAATCATTTAAATCTCTCACATTCCCTTGGAATTATTATTTTTTTTTCTTTATATCAGTCTCACATAATCCACTTAGGAAAGCAATTAAGATGTCATTCTACGAAGTACTAAAGGCCTGCAAAAACTGCCTTTTGGAGAACTTTTCCTGAACCTTTCTTCTTCAACAATTGACAATTATTCAACATTGTGCAGACAGTGAGGATGTGCAACTGCTGAATGTTGCTTTCTTAACTCCTGTCACCCTGCACTGGAGTTCATTGCCCAAGCAAAACCAATATGTGGTTTTTTATTATTATTATTTTTGAATGAAAAAAAACTGTTCTTTTGCCTTGAGCTTTGAAACACTGTCTTATTAGGAATGCAATCTGTCAGGAAAAGCCAAGTACATCCAAAGAGAACTCCATTGTCTCTGTGTTATGTTACAATACTTTTATTAGATGGTGACATTCTCGAGACAGCACCTGCTGCGTGGCTTTGGTAGTTGGCCAGAAATGAAAGTGAAAAGCAATGTGTGGTTTAAATCCGAACAGCCCAGCAATGCCTGCCTGTAACAAATACCAGGAACTGAACAGTTGGTAGGGCTGAGGGAATCTCAGTTTGTAGACACTTGAGTTCGAGGGGCATGTGAAAGCCCCAGTCAAGTTGGAAATGTGTAGACAAGAGATAATACGAATGCTTTTTTTTTTTTTGCTAAATGCATACATTTGGCATAATTGTTTACTTTTTCTTTGCTATACTTCTAAACATTTGATCCTTTAAAGATTTGAATGGACTCATACCTTGTGGCGTCAAGTATAAACTCTTACTAGTACAAAATGAAACATGAGCACTAAAATACTGGTAGTGGTGAAACCTCATCTTGAGTAAAAACAGTTAAATGAGAAAAAAATAAATATATCCATGTATTATAATATATAATATATACACGTATATACTGTATACATCATTCTTACATATTAAAACTTCAGTCATCTTCAAAGGACTCTTTGTTTAATGCACTACATCTATCAAGACGCTTTTTCCAATGCTCAACTCAGTTTCTGAACTCATTAATGTTGATGCTTTTTAGTGCTTCTGCCATTTTTTTCCTTCTCCTCTTCCACATCAACAAAACGTTTTCCTTTGAGGGCTTTCTCATATGGGAAACAATAAAGTTGCTTGGAGTAAGATTGGGTGAATAGGGAGGGCGAGACACCAGGGTCCTGCTGTTTTTGGTCAAAAACTACGATCACTCAGTTCGGTGTGGACAGATGCACTTGTAAATCACCCATCATGAAATGAACAAATGTATTAAAAGAACCTCCACAAAATAAATTACACTGAAGCCAAATGCATCCTCTCACAAAAACACTAGCCGGTATTCTGATGCCGATGTGTTCCTAGAACACATACCTAGTGGGGGAAACCTGGACTACAAGTGGCCCATCCTCCAAAAGATAATTCCAGTTTTTTAGGGGTTCCCTGAAAACATTTCCCTTATACATGTGTCTTATATCTATAAAACATGCATTTGTTTATTTAGATGATTTCTATCAATGAGCAAGTAGATTTTTCCTGTGGAAATATTTTGATTTTTCTAATTTTTTCCCCGTCAGTTTTTGTTGTATATAATGTAGAATATACAGAAGGTAAATCTCTTGAATTTTTCACTGTTTTTGAGATGGTCAGATGACCAGATTTAGTAAATTTAATGCACTATGCCCTTTAGATTCCTCAGGAACAACATGGTTGGGCAAGGAGTGAAGAGACGAGCTAGGAGACCAAACCGGTGATGATGACAGTGGTAAAAATTGTGAATTGTTATTTTTTAACAATTAAGTAAACTTCAGAGAAACAATACTTGCATTTATTAAAAGAGAAAGATATAACTCTAATCAGGCAGTGTTCTTTCTTTTTTCCTTAATAAAGTGAGGCTTAATTGAGAGGAAGTCTTCATTCAGAAACGGGATACTAAGTCATTCTTTTTTGCTAACTAAATTGATGGCTCACTGCTGTTGACTCTGGGGTTAAAGACTTCAGTAAAAAGCCTTCTTGGCCTTTTCTCCATATATCTGATGACCTTGGAAAGTGATGACTTTATAGGATGTGGCCACATGGTTCATACCACTGAGAGGTAAGTACAGAGCTCCCAGTAGTCCCAGTGGGGGAGCAGAAAGAGCTATTATTCAGAAAGAGTTACTGGGACCCCACTCAACATGATCCCATAATACTTCTCCTCAGGCTCAAATTAAAATTCAACTTGTCTGATGCATGTTACAGAATATGTTCAAGCACCTATATGGTTGTTTCTGTGTGCCCATATGTGTAGTTTTATGCATGAATAGAGATTTTATGTAATTTGAACATGAGAATCTCATTATATTCTGTTTTGCATAACTTACTCTCTCCCTTCAATGGGTCAGGAATGAGGTTAAGATAAAAAGCAGGATTTCATGTCATGCGTGTGGAATTTTGAGCTCAGTAAATGCTCTTTTTGTTTCTTCTGGGAATTCTTATCAATCTGATGGGCTTGTTTATGGAGCTAAATCAGAGTCTTAAAAGCCTCTATATGTTTTACTAAAACGTACAGTGCTTCTGAACTTTAAAATCAATTGCATCGACTCAATTATAGAACATAAGTGAAGACTAATGGATTTTATGTTCATTAACTTCTAATTTACATAAGACAGACGATGTTAATATGGTCCCAGCGTCTTTGTGGGAAACCATTTTAGTTGAGCTTGAGCAAATGGAACTTCCATTTTCATTTGCAATGGATCGATATTCCAAAAGTTAAAATCTATGATCTCCAGCTCCAATTGCATCATTCTTCCATCTTTTCTGTTACCTTAGAAAATTTGTGAACTCTGGGTGGAATCAATGTAGCCTCTTTATCAGTTGCTCATTTGCTTTTATAAACAGCATGGGTTTTCTCTTATGTTTTACCAAAGTTAAAACAAAACAAAACAAAAGACTTTTATTTGGATTGTTCTGAAATGTAAAAAGTCAAACAGCCTATATCAACACTTCAGATAAAAGCAAAACTTGAGGTATTTCCAATATGAATGATATTCAAGTAAATTCTAAACATTGTATGATGTTTCCCTTCTATGAATTATCAGTTGCTTTTTTCTGTTTTCTTGCACTTTGTTAAATACCAGCGATTATATTAATACAATGTATAATTAGAAAAAATGTTATATGGGGAAACATCTAAACTTAAACCTAAACACAGATTGCCATAGGAGTTAGAATAATCTTAACTCATTTCTTAATCAATTCCTGAATGTAATATTTCTTCTAGTCTTCGAATATCTTGCTTGTTTTCTTTAGAAAACAAGATAGGAGTTATTTCCATTCTCCAAGTCAGTCATTATTTGGAAAGTGCTAGATGCTTGCCTTGTGATCATAATCTTTTTTCATTCAACATTTCCATTTTTCTTATTACTGTTGTAGTGTTTGAACAGACAGGGCATGTTTATGAAATAGTTTTACTCATACTTGGAATGGCTTCTAATTGATTTGGATTCAAAGTAAAATTCTACCACAGATTTTGTGACTTTGGGCTATTTAATCACTCTGAGACTCCATTTTCACATTTATAAATGGGAACAGACAGGGCATGGTGGTTCATGCTTGTAAGCCCAGCATTTTAGGAGGCAAATGTAGAAGGATGACTTGAGGCTAAGAGTTCAAGATTAGCCAGGGCTATAGTGAGATTCCTTCACAATAAATTTTAAAACAGATAAACCAGTATGATGGTACTCATCTGTAGTCACAACTACTCAAGAAGTTGAGGTGGGTGGATTACTTGAGCCTAAGGGTTTGAGGCTGCAGTGAGTACCACTGTACCCCAGCTTGGATGATAGAGCAAGACCTTGTCACTAAATAAACAAATAAGTAGATAAATAAATAAATGTAAATATTTCTACATCTAAGTTTTTTGGGGAGGGATTATGTAATCTGTTACTTGTAAATCAGCAAGTTCAATTACTGATATATAGAAGGTGCTCAATGAATAGTAGGATCTAGCATCTTGGTCTGCTTTTACCTACTTTTATTCTGAACTCTACTTTCTCCCCCATGAAGTATTTTCCCATGCTTGAAAAGACAAGTGTGTTCTCTTATTTTCTAATTTTGTTGAACTCTGTGTGTCCTCTTTGAATTGCTTAGGACTGGGCTTGGCTGCATAAGACAGAGTGATAGACATCGGAACTACATGTAATGAAGTATCAATTAGAGGACTAGAAATGAATCTGACTGTAAAATGGGCAATGAGCGTAGAATAGACATTTTCTATAAGCCTTCAATTTTCTTTTTTAAAGCAACAACACAAAACAAAACAAATTTATTGTTTCTTTAAGTCTCATGTATTATATTAGACTTGAAAGAGGAAGGGGAATTAAATTTTTAAATATCTCATGATAAATAAAGTAACCCAGTTCTTTGCTTGTCCAAAACCATCGCATCCATTATCATATTAATATACAGAAAGTGTACACTTTCATATTTCAAACGTTTATTTCATTCTTCTTTGCCAACTTTCGTGCAATTGCTTTGATAGATGATAATCAGGTTGCTTAAAAGCATTTGTGCTCATTACTTACAGTCACAAAATTACTGTCTCAAAATAAACCTTAATGTCAGATAATAAACAAAT
The DNA here is from genome assembly GCF_000164805.1 of Carlito syrichta. NCBI lineage: Eukaryota > Metazoa > Chordata > Mammalia > Primates > Tarsiidae > Carlito > Carlito syrichta. Next base: position 883,353 of record NW_007258457.1, on the reverse strand, counting down.
ATCCATTTTGTTCACTCTGTTTCTAATATGCATGATCAAAGTCTCATGGAGAAAGGTCACATTTTCAAATCTTCAATCCATTTTGGATGTAAGAATACTCTAATTGGAGATGATTCTGAGGAGTTAAGAGATATCTTCAGGACCCAGGAAATTAAAGAAAAATATTTAATAAAGGATTATGGACTTGGGCACATAGGATGGTGTTGGAGACTTCCCAAATTGAAAAAGAAGGGGAAGAAGAACCAGAGAAGAAAAAAAAAATTGAATGATGTAAAACTATATATAGGGCAAATATTTCATCACAAATATGATGAGACAAAGGTATCAGGAGGATTGTTGAACTGTGTGACAGTCAGTGACTGGTGTCTGTGAGAAAGAGAAGAGTTTACATTGTTCTCTCTTCAACTCCCAAGACCTTTACTATTAATATCGTGGCTGCTTCCACTTCACCTGCCTACAACTACCGGCATCTCTACCTTCCCATTTATTGAGTAAGATGCTTAAGATACAATATCGGTCTTTTAATGCATTTTATCATTTAATCCTTTGGAATAAAGACTAGGTAGGTATCACCATCCGAGTTTTATTGATGAAGAAGCAGAGGCTTAGAAAATAAGGTAGTTGTCCAGAAAAATGTGATATTGTTTAAAATAGAGGTTTCTTTGACCTCAGAAATGGTGCTATTGAAGAACAGGCAGAGAGAGATAGAGGTAGAGAGAGAGAGAGAAAGAAGTGAGGAAGCAATACAAATTAGGATTAGGTTCAATTTTAAAAAACAGAAACCTGAGATAACACTGGCTTAACAGTAAAAGAAATTATTCTTTCACATTGAAAGAACCATGGAACTATGGAATCCATGGTCATCAAGCATTACCATTGTATTTTTTTATTCATCTTCTTTGGTATGTGTCTTTTATCCTTATGAATGACTTTGGTCCAAATTAAATAATGTAAAACAAATGATATAGTCAAAAGCAACAAAAATTTGTATAAAAAAGGAAAGAACATCAAAGTATATTACCTGGTTCAGCAGTGAACAATGTTTGCATAGTTATCATATGACAGATGCTTACTACTGATTTAGTTCAAATTGTGATTTGAATATTGGGAAGTTGGAGAGAAGAAATGTGTGTATGTGTGTGTCTGAATGTGTGTATGCTTGAGTGGTGTTTTAAAAATAAGTATATCCTCAAATAAAAGATAGATAAATAGCATTAGTATAGCAGTGTAAGCACTATATTCAGGAATATGCAAGTAACTATGAGATAAAACAGCCACAGGGATTGAAAGTAGATGGCTCTGTGTAGCAGGACTGTAGCAAGAATTGAAATGAAGGAAGGTACTACAGTTTCAAAACATGTCTTTCTTGATTTTTTAAGACCATGAAAGTTATAATTGTTTTAGCAGAAGTGTGCTCATTAATCTTAAAGTTATAAAAATACTTCTTAAAAAAGTAAATAGCCTCTCAATTCAGAAATGAGTATTATTTACTTTCAGGGTATATTTTCTCCCAACTTTGCCCTATAAATACATTTGACCATCATTCACTCAACAAATATTGCCAAGCAACTACTTTGAGCCAGATGTTAGGCTGGACACTAGAAAAAACGATGAATACGATACTCACTAATCTCAAGGTGAGCACAGTCTATACGGGAGGTGAACACCAAAGTGGATCACAACACCAAGAAGCGAGTACAGCAAAAAAGACATGGACAAGGACAGAGGACAGCAAACCCTAACTGTGTACATCTCTACCCATAGAAAAGAGGGTGTTGGACAAGGGTGTGCTGGTAATTGTTTAACAACTGACTATTAGAGAGAGACTGTACATATGTATATACTTTTATGTTACTACAATTCTGTTGAATATATATAGATATATAGCTCAAAATTTATTAAAAAAATAATAAAATATACAATATTCCTTATTTTAAATTCTGTACAGTTGAAAATGAAAAATTTTGACATGAATGTTAATATTATCATTAAAATGAAAAAGAAACAATGAAGTAATTGGAACTTCTCTCATTTGTCAATGGCATGAGACTTCTTTGTTGAGTCAGAAAACAGTTTTTAAATACTAGAATATTTCCTCAATTTTTTAAGTTTAATCTGTGTTCTTATAATTTTTTATCACTTTCTTAGACAATCAACAAAAAAGTAAATCAAACCTTGATTTGTCATGTTTGCCAATTTCTGTGGTACAAATATTTCTCTAACATGACCAATTTCAAGTTACTGATGCGATGCCTCCAAATGTGGAGTTAGGAAGAGATGTGCTCTTTCTTATAGAGTATTTTTCCATAAAAATACAATAGGTATAAGTAACCTGAACAGGAAAAATAACAGTAAAACGTCATAAATAATTAGAAAATGAAGAGTTTAGGTATGTTTTGCTTTTGTTTTTAACATAATTTGTTTAATCCTACATATATAAATTAATATTTATTGATGGCTGTGTTTAGTGGCTGACCAATAATATTCCTGCAAGTTGAATAATTGTTTCTTATGAGCTCATAAGAACTGAAGCCAGCATGCCACTGACATCCAGTGAGTCATGACACTTCCTGCAGAAGGTGAAACCTCGGGCTAGTAGGAATCAGCTCCCCAATTAACTTGTGGATGGAAAAGAATATAAGCACATTGATATAATTTGGATATTTGTCCTCCCAAATATCCTGTTGAAGTATAATCCACAATATTGGAGGTGGGCCCTGGTGGGAAGTTTTCAGATCCTTGCTTATAAATTTCGACTTGGAGCTGTTCTGGAAGTACTGAGTTCTCACTCCATCAGTTCACATAAGAGCTGGTGATTTAAAAGAGCTTGACACCTCCCTTTTCTCTCTTGCTTTCTCTCTCACCATGTGACACGCTTGCTTCTCTTCACGCTCTGCCATAACTGTAAGTTTCCTGAAGCCTCATCAGAAGCAGATGTTGGTCCAATGCTTCCTTATATAGCTGTGGGTCAAATAAACATCTTTTCTTTATAAATTACCCACCTAGCTGGGCATGGTGGCTCACTCCTGTAATCCCAGCACTTTGGGAGCAGGGGCGAGAGACCAGCCTGAGCAATATGGCAAGACCTCATCTATACAATGAATAAAAAAATTAGTTGGGCATGGTGGCATGTGCCTGTGGTTCCAGGTACTTGGAAGGCTGAGGCAGAAGGATCACCTGAATCCAGCAGGTCGAGGCTGCAGTGGCTGTGAAGGTGCCACTGCACTCCAGTCTGGGCGACAGAGTGAGACGCCAACTCAAAAAAAAAAAAAATTACCCACCTAGGGTATTTAATAACAACGCAAAACAGACTAACACACCCACTAAGGCAAAGTAGGTAGTTAATGGAGAGGAAAGCATGTTGTGTGGATGGAAATATAAGAAGTCTGTGTTTGAGACTCAGACAGAATTCTCAGAAAGCAAGGGCATGATAGAAAAGATTCTGCAAACTACATCAAGGACCTGAGAATTTTTCCTAAAGGCCACAGGGAGCCGTTGGAGGATTTAAAGCAGGAGAGTGAATTATTCAGATTTATGACTGAAGCATGATCTTCTGACCAATCTTTGCAGAGTGAACTTGAGAAGGGACAAGGCTTGAGACATGAAAACCCGTTAGAAGGCTGTTGCAGTGGTTCAGGGAAGTGATGATGGGAGCTGATTCAGGGCAGTTATATTTAAGAAGAAAGAAGAGGTTGCAGATTCCAGAAAATATTTAGGAGGTACAATCAGCTGAGTCAATGATTGATTAGAAGTAGACAGCAGTGAGGGAGAGGGAGAACTCAGTGATGGCTTCCAGGCTTCCAGCTCAGCATGTGAATTATGGAGCCAAAGCCAGTGAATGGAGTCAAGATGGAGGATTGGATTTCTGGGGTATGCTGATAAATTCAGAGTCCATAAGTACAATTTCAGTCCTTGTGGAGCATGCAGGTAGAATTATCTTGGAAGTCTGACTAAAGATAAAATGTAGGTTATCATTAATATATAGATGCTTATAGATGGGCTCAAGATGGAAACATGGGTAGAGTAAGAGATACAAAATAAGGCAGAACCTGTGCATTTGCACAGAGAAAATTAATGGAAAAACAAGGCCCAACACTATAGAGAGAAGGACTGACCAGTGATGTGAGAAATAAACAGAAGAACATGAAATATGCAGTCCAGGAAGAAAGATCATTTAAAAAGCCAGGTCAGCCTGTAATCCCAGCACTTTGGGAGGCGGAGGTGAGTGGCTTGCTTGAGCCCATGGGTTCGAGACCAGCCCGGGGAACTTGGTGAGACCTTGTCTCTATAGTAAGTCAAAAATTAGCTGGGCATGGTAGCACGTACCTGTAGTTCCAGCTACTTGGAAGGCAGAGGTGGAAGGATCACTGGAGCCCAGCAGGTCGATGCTGATGTAGCTGTGAGTGTATCACTGCGCTCCAGCCTGGGCAACCGAGTGAGACTCTCACTCAAAAAAAAAAAAAAATCAAGGATGGTGAGTGAGTTTTCCCAGCACCATTTGTTAAATAGATATCCTTTCTCCATTGTTTTTGTCAGTTTTTATCACAGAAGCAGAAAACCGAATACCATATGTTCTCCTTAATAAGTGGGAACTAAACACTGAATACACACAGGCACAAGGATAAGAACGATAGACACTGGGCCTCTCCTAAAAGGGGAAGGAAGGGAGAAGGGTAAAGGTGAAAAGACTACCCACTGGGTACCACCATACTTAATTTGAGAAAATGTTAGCGCACAACCAGTATAGACTTATTAAGCAATAATGATCAAAAAACGCTAACAAAAAAGAAGAAACAAAACACCCTTTATCCTCAGAGTTAATAGTTATTAACATTTTAAATTTATATTATTCCCAAAGTTTTTATGCATATGTGCATGTAAATTAATTTGTTGTATTCAATTGATAGAAAATACATGCATAAAATATTTAATGACTATGTATAATACTCAGTACATGGCTATATTGTACTTTGCATAATCAATACCATTATTAAACCATTTAAATTACTGTCGTTATCTTTATCTATTATAATAGTTACAATACACATCTTCATGCTTAAAACTTTTGTATGTAATTTGGGTTTTCTTTTCCTTTAGGTTAATCTCTAAATAAAGAATTAACTGAGTTAAAAGATGTAAATACTTTTAAGAACCTTGACACATTTTGCCAACGTGTTTTCCCAGAATATAGGTCAACTAAATTTTCACCAATACTATAAAAGGTGCTCATTTTCTCAAAACCATATTAATGTGAAGTGTGCCCAATTTTTATCTGTATTGTAAAATAGTTTCTGTAGATCTTTTACCCACAATGAAAAAGCAGATTTTTAAAGCTAAATGTTTTTATGTCATTTTATATACAAATGTAAAACCAGAAAAAACTATGCCTAGCAGATGGCACCTTACTTTGGTGAGGCGGATTTTCACAGGCTGCAGTGTGCAGCCCTGTTGTGGGCTGTTCCCCTGACTGTACCTTGCTTCTGCTTCTGTACTTTTATTCAAACTGCTGTGTGCACTGATTGTCCAGGCACCTTCTCTCTCTTCTCCTTGCCCATATTGTAAACTTTTCAAGTCATATTTGAAAAAGCTTTCCTATGGATGCCTATTGAGCTTTGAATCTTTACATCACCATTTAACATTCAATTATATATTTTCTTGGGTGATGTTGTCATTTGCTTTTCTTACTTGGGCTGCACTGTCTTGAGGGAAAGGACCATGCCATGTAGATAGTCCCAGGCTGTCACCTGTGAAACACATTTTTACATGACATTGGGCTGGCACTTGGGAAATACAGAGAAAGATGACACAAAATAAAAAACCCTGCTAAATATGCACTAATTATTGATTCTAACACAAAGTAGTAGTTATTTGAAAAAAATGAACATTTTATAGGCTATTGCATTTTTAAAAAAATTGAATTGCTTTCTGAATGATTTTGGAAAAAAAAGTCATCTGTGGTGTGTGTGTGTGTATGTCTGTGTGTGAGTGTGTGTGTGCATGCTATTATCGATTTGTTGTTACAGAGGGTTGGAGAATATGTGGATGGGGAAAGAGACAAATCTAGATGACTTATTTCATGGCTATCATAGCCAAGTTAAAGAAATATTGTGGCTGAGCGCAGTGGCTCAGCCTATAATCCCAGCACTTTGGGAGGCATAGGAGAGAAGATTGCCTGAGCCCAGGGGTTTGAGACCAGACTGGACAACTTGGTAAGACCTCATCTCTACAGTAAATCACAAAAACTAGCCAGGTGTGGTAGTGTGCATCTGTAGTCCCAGCTACTTGAAATGGTGAGGCAGAAGGATTGCCTAAACCCAACAGGTGGAGGCTGCTGTGGCCATGGCATGCCACTGCACTCCAGTTTGAGTGACAAAAGTGAGACTCCAACTCAAATATATATATATTTATTAGTTGAGTGGTTTCAGACACAAAACTGGAAAATGGTTAATCCAGAATTTAGACCTGCTACCTTCTGGTTAATGCTCGTTTTACATCACCAGACTGCATCTTTAACATGTACAACTTTTCAACTCCTATACAATGGATTTAGAAAAAATGAAAATTATTTCTTCTTATTATTGTTTTCTTTTTTATAATCACCTTTAATTGAAAACGTGATCCCTACTTAAATATATAGGTCACATGACTTTGGGTTATCATTATCTTCTTGATTTTTCTTTTGAGGCAATACATTGCATTTGTCATGGCTGTCCCTACAAATGCACCTTTATGTTAATAAAACCACATGAATGAGAACATCTGTTTAAAAAGGAATGACTCATAGTTTCTGTGGGCAGAGCTTAATAAGTATACGTGTTGTGTGTGCATCTGTGCATGTAAACTCTTTTGTTGTAGTTTATAACATTAAATATATTTTAATGACACTAATAGTGTAATAGATAAGGTTACCCTTTAGTAATTGATAGCAATATTTCAAGCCTGGGTAACTTTGTTAAATGTTGGCTCGTCTGTGTCTTCATGCTTTTGTGTGCCTATAGATATAGGTATTTGTTTGTATAAGCTTGTATACATACACCCACCATGTATTTTTAGAGGTACATGTGGTGTTATTGGGATGGACACTTAGGGAAAATATCTGTCTCTTTGGTTACCATCAAATGATAATGCTCTTACAGTTTTCAAAACCACATTAAGAAAACTTTGATTTGCAACTCTCCCATGCAAAGGTATCTCTTTGTATATTTAATTTTGTCAGCAGTTAGACCTCTAGGGGAGTTGTAACAAATGTGTTCAGCTCTGCGGTGACTTTTCCTATCCTTCCGACACTACTGTCCATACCTCTGACATGCACGCAAGCCCTGTGGATGCCCTGCATCGATTAGTGAGGTGTACATAATTGAGTAAAACCTGGACGCCAAGAGTTTTTCAGTCTGACCTCCAATCTCAGCTCTCTCAGTGGAGAATCACACAGCTCCCATCTCCTCCACCTGCCTGCTCCGGTACCTTTCCATAATGAAGGAGCCCTTGTAAAAGGAAAGACTCCTGTTTCAAGCTGGGCTCTGTTTCTGTCTTTATATCCCCGGGATGTAATTATCTCATGATAAGCACCTTTGTGCCTAATGACTTAATTAGTTAATCACATAAGTGCTGTAAGTGATGTTTTGTGTGATGAAAATGTGCAATATGTAGTAAATCATCAAAGTTCCTCTATGCTGGACAGGAAAACAGACTACTCAGTCTGGGAGTTTAATTTCTCTGTCTCCCAGACAGGTCTTTTTGAGGGGATGAGGTTGGGGGTAGATGGGAGGAAAAATACTTCTTTATACTAAACAGATGAGAGAGTGTGCAATCATGTTTTCCTGAGCCCTGACACTTTTTAATCTGCCCTACACATGTACATGCAGACTGGAGCATTTAATTGTTGCTTTTCCTCAAAATAAGGCCCATTAGCTAGAAAGCAGCAACAGCTGTTAGAGTGATGTGGTTTCATTTTTTACTCTGCTGTATTCTGTGTGTTGTGGGTATGTTTAGCAGGTAAAACTTGGCATTTTTTGAACCATATCATTTCCATTTTGTTCCCACATTCAGAGGCACATACTTAAGTGAAAAGAAATCAAGATGTCATTTTGCCAAAGGCCGTTAAGCAATTTGGAGTGGACTTTCTCTACAAGTACAAATGACTTAGTGAAACAATACACTTGTAAGGGTAGAAAGGTGTAATACTTTCCTCACCATCATAAGGGTCACAGTCAACACTTCTATGGCAACAGGAAAGTTAACAAGATAAAAGCATAACACATTTATTTAATAAAAGTTTTATGTGACATAGAAGCCTTCAGAAAGTGAGGACTCCAAAACCTTTCTAGATGTCTGACTTGCTTTGGAAGAGAGTATTTCCAGTTTCTATGATCCACCTTGGGGAAGTGGAATTCTGGCTTCCATGAAATGCTTCAGGGGGAAAAAGAGGAGTGAGAGACAGGAGGATAGGAGAAGACCAGAGAGATCTTGTTTATGAGGCTTTCCAGTCACCTTTAGTTCAAAACACTTAGCACCCTAAGGTGCCATACTTCGGGATATCAAGTTCTGAGTCCCAACAGACTTGTATCATCTCTCTTAGTTAGTTAGGGTTTTGTTTTGAACTTTGACAAATGATGTTTTAAAAATGTTTACTCTGCCACAGTGTGTTAGCCCAGACATAAAATTAAGGAACCTATTGCAGTTTAAAAACAAACAAACAAAAAACTGTCATTGTTGCTTTCTTATTCTCTGCCAAGATCTTCTTATATTCAAATATGAAATAGTTATTTTACATTAAGTAAGCAAGTGAAAATTACAAGAAACTAGTCAAATTTTAACTAGTTCCACTGTTAATTTGAATAATTAGAGAATATTTTCCCTGTTATATATTCCCTGTTCCCCTCTCAATATTTTATAATTTTTCTATTTAATTTTTACCTTTTCCAGAAAGGTTCCAGGAAACACACCAGCCTAAAATAATATTTTCTTACTCTCCAATTTTGTTTTATTATTTATACCATTGCTTTTTCAATTATTCATTCATTTACTTATTTGTTTTTATTTAACAGACGTTTATAAAATACCCACAATAGTTCTGGTGCCAGATTTCTTCTTTTTTTGTATTGAATTATTATTTTTTGGGGGGAAGAAATAAAAGTGCCATTTACCTTATTGTTTACTAATTTATTGTATCATACAACAAAGTTCTAAACTTCTTAATTCCTTAAGGCTTTTAAAAAAAAACTTCAATTTACTAGAGACCGAATATTCAGCAAAACATATTCCTTTTTATTGTTGAAGTTACTACAACAACAACAAATTTTACATTGGTTGTTTATACATTCTATATACTTTGCTCCTGGAAGAAGTCTAACAGCTGACCCAAATGAAATGCTGTAAAACATGCTATTCAGGAAGAGTGGAGTGTGGCTCAAACCCAAGAGGTTGCAGAGAGGCACTTTTCTTATAGCATGCAGATAAGAAGGCAAGATGTAGGCAAAGATCTATGGATTTTAATATGAATATGATGGAATTTTTGCAAGCCCAACTGAACTCAAGAGCAGTGATTTCTGATAGATAATAGCATTATATCTTCAAACACTATAATAAAACTTTTAAGTAAGTGTATATTAATTTTGTAGTTTTTAAGCGGACTCATGATCAATGGTGTTGGGGCAGAAAGGGGATGATCCCTTTCCTCCCCATGATACAGGGTCACCGCTATGCCCAAGTACCAAAAATAGGTTAACAATAGAAAGAAGCATAATGAATTTATTAACATACAGTGCTAAATGGGACTAAAGGATAAACAATAGCTTGTGGACAAATTGCAGAAAGGTGAGGGGTGGAAGTGCATTGTGAACAAAGGTTGATTTATTATGCAGATACAATTCCCTGGGTAATCTCTTGGAGATGCCCTTAGATGAAAAGTCAGTCTGGATAATAATTCCCAGTCCTTTCTGTTCTCTGATAGTTATTTTGTCCTGGTCATTTAATGAGATGTCTAGGGAAAAGATTTTATAACAATGGCATTTCTTTTAGATGATGTTATTTCAGTCAGATAAGGAAATTTCCAGATAGATCCTTTCTTGGTGCTTTGGAAAAGAAAAAGAATCAGAGAGATGGGGAGGTGGGAGAATGTCAGAGAAAGACCTCAAGGCTTCTTCTTGAGGTCAGCATGTCCAAGTACTACATTTTGGAGTATCAGATTTTATTGAAAACAATGGGTACTTAATTAGCTTCAGTTTCTTCAGTGGTGGTAAGGACCAGAATCACCTAGATAACTTGTTAAGCATTTGGGCACACCACTTTGAGCTAACCATAGCTGCAATTGTTGGCTTTAACAGATTATCAGAGTGCAGAAGACCTTAAAGATGCTACAATTCAATGATTTTTTTAAAGGTGGTAGGTATTGCCTTAAGACTAAACAGTCTAAAAATGTGGAACCATTCTATAGATTTGGACTAGGTCCTTAGAAGAGAATGACTAGAGTTAAGACTCAAAAAAGAGGTGTTGTGCTGAAGTAAAAGCAAAAAAGTAAAAAGGAAAATTGAGCCTGAATTAAGCAATCTGAGGAGGGAGTTGAAGCTTTCAAGTGTGCAAACAAAGAAGGCCCACCCTAGTCCTAAATAAGCCATACTTATAACCCTGTGTGGCAAATATTAGGTGGGCACACATTATCAATGAACTCCATTCCATCAAGTTGTGGACTGTTTGAACAAAGATATTCAGTCTTTCATCCATAAATGTATATCAGGCAGAACTGGAAGAGATAAAGGGAGAGCTTTTTGATAATGACAGAGTTAATCAGAATTTTGGAAAAAAACAAAGCAAGCCTTTTGAGTGGGTAGGCAATAGAAGTGAAACTTCTTTACATGGTGATGAGCTATTCACCATTTTGACTTGCCTCAGTGAAAGGGACCATTATCTGTCTTACAAGTACTAGAAAGTCTATTAGCATAACAGTGCAATCTACCTCATGGGTGAAGCTCCTTCAGTTTACTTATGAAAATAAATTTTACTGATTTCTGAAAGTTGTCTCCATGCAATCTGTATGAGTAATTTTGAAGAAGAAAATTGATATATACCCAGCTTAGTTCGCAGATGCTATAGGTGATAGATATTTGATCACCGTAAGCCCTCCCCACCCCAAAAAAAGCTTTTCTGAATTCACATAAATTGAAGAAAAATCCTTAAATGCAAGCAGAAAAACAGAGAGCTCGTAGAATGTTCTTATACAGAGGCTGGGCGTCTGTTAATCTAAGAACTGATGGTTTTTAGAACACACTTCCCCAAAATATGGTGACTTGGCTTATTGCATATTTTAAGATGAAGTAATTTGAGAAACAGCAGGTGCTGAAAGGATTTTCTAACCTTCCCCCTTTCCCCAGAAGCAAGTCATAAGACTCTCATGTAAAAAGTGTCCTCTCTTTACCCAGAGGAAAGGAGCATCCTTACCTCCAGAGATAAAGGAATGCCATGGAATCCGAACAAACACGTTCTTCTATTTCCCTGGTTTACTGCCCTTGGGTCATTTTCTTTTTTATCACAGTTTTCTGTGACTCTCTACTCGATCCAACCTAGTATAAAAACACTTAAGCTTAAACATCTTTTCAAGTCTTCATTTTCTTATGAAGACTTCTGTGTCATATAAAACTTAAATAAATTTGTATGCTTTGCTCTTGTTAATCTGCCTTTCATCAGACTTACCTGGCCCAAGTCAATAAACCTAAGATGTGAAACATTAGTTTAGAAAGTAAATATTTTTTTCTCCTCTACAAAACTCAGTCCTTAATAAATGATAATAAATTTACAGAGAGTAAAACTGATAGATAGGAAAAGATTTCAATTAAGGTAATTAAAGAGCAGTACTACAACATAATACAGTCTTTTTATTCGTATATATCACTGTCCCTGGCACCATATTAATTTTTGGAGATTTTTTGAAATAAACGAAGGAAAGATAAACAAATGTGACAGCATAATTCTTTTCTTTTAAACCATTATTTTTTGATAAGATACACTGCAATGTAAACCCTGTATTTGATGTTGCCAAGAAGAGATACCTTGTCACATCTAGCTCTTATATCCTCAGCACAAAATCACTACTTGAAGCAAAAAAGTAGAATAATATAATGAGTAATGTAGGGTGTACAATGGAGAAATTAGAAGAGCCAATGGTGAAAGTTCAGAATGTTTATGTCAGGTTTTTTTTTTTTTTATCTCTCAGAAAGCAGATGACATTGAACATTATTGCCATGCGTCAGTTGAAAACCTGAGTCACTCAAAGTTCAATATTTCAATTCTCTCAAAGGAAATCTAGGAGATGAGATTGAATTAGTTTTATCACATATTTTTTCTTTGCATTGAGGCTACTGTAAGCAAATCCTATCAGGAAATTCTTCTTTGTGCCTAACCCTAATTTCTTGTGCTTTATAACTGATGCTCATATCCATGATCTCTGTCCTTAGTGGAGATGAATACCAGCTGGTTGTAATTTGCAGCTTTAAGATGCTAACAGAACCTACAGCATAATTGGAGACCATTATTAAGTTGTCCCTCAGACTTCACATTCCCAAGTTAAATAATCTGTGTTCTTTAACCTCCTTATTACTCTCGTTTTTTTATCTGTGAACCATCCTCGTGGCTCTGTGAAGGTGCTTGCTTTAGGTGTAATACTCTGCCATTTCCATATGAGTTGCGTGTGTCAAGCTCCAGTTAAAGACGGGAAAACAAAACAGACCCAACCACAGGCCTTAGAGTCCTTGAAAAGAGGAATTGGCATTGGAAGCAAGAGAACCAATCAGATCATCTCAAGGTCACAGAGAACCAATCAGAATGGTCTCAGGTCAGACTCATGCATTCTCGGAAAAATGGTCATTTGAGGATGATAAAGTCTGGAAAGCAACTTACTGCATGCCAAAAGGTAGGCAGATGTTAAATAGTAGTCTATGTCATTGGTTCAAGCTTTAGGGGCACAGTCAATAAGACTGAATATCAGAGAATTGGGATTGTCTTGGCCAGGTGAGTTAGCCAAATATCATTAACCAAAAGGCCAGAAAACATGACAGATACTATGAACATATAGAACAACAAGAGAAGAAGAAAATGTTTTAATTGAGTCAAAGTTTTACTTCCTGGAGGAAGTTTCTTCTTTAAGACTCACTAGGCATCTCCCACCCCCATAAGCTAAGCAAGTGCGTGCAGAGGCTGAAGAAAGAAGTGTGAAGAGCAATTTTTAAGAGTCCACAAATCTACTAACCATTATTCTTGAGTATTCATTTAACTAATATCTGTTGTGTATTGTTAAAAAAAATTGGGAAGCCACTAAGCTGAGACGGCTTCAGCACTGACAGTTCCTGCGAAAATGAATTGAAGCCCAATGTAAGAATAAAATGAAACTTAAGCTTAACTTATCAGAAACTGTCAAATCAGCTGGAACTAGGACTTTCTACCAGCTCATGCCCAAATAAGGGACATGTCTAGCTGTAGCCAATCAGGTAATTTCTTTACTTTGTCTCCACATTCTCCTAGAAAGGCTCATTGCTAATGTTGCAGAGTAAAGCTCTCGGAAACTCTTCTGGTTCTGAGTGCTGCCTGATTCATGAATCGTTTATACTCAAATTCTGCTGAATTTAATACGCCCAAAGTTTTTCTTTTAACGTTACCTACCATGCACCAAATGCTAAATCATTGTTTTAATTCTGGACTATTTTCTCAAATAAAACATTTCCATTCATTTATCTGATAAGGACCATATATAACACTAAAGAGTATGGTTATCATTAAATAGAATGCCCTTAAATAGGCACTTTCATGTAGAACATAAAATAAATCGGAGGGAAATCTAGATAAGTTTTGTTTAACAAGATAAAAATTTTTCCTTCATTCTACTAATATTGTTGGTTACTTACTATAATCTATTACTAAATAAAACTTGATATCTAAATTCCAAGCTCAAAATCTGAACAGAAGCTTAAAATTATAATAAACGAGTAAAATTCTGCAATATGCAGTGGAATAAAATATAATTTTTACATAAAAGTTAAGTAACAAATTCTCAATCAACTTCTTTATAGGCTAAACATACACATGAAGGTTTTACAAAATCTGAGCTGAGGACACTTTAAAACATTTTTTGCTTTAGTTACATTTTACACCTTCAATAAATACTACATGACTTCTCACAAAACATTTGAGGCCTAGGCTTAATTAAGACAAAAAGAATGGGTTTTATGAATAGGAGACAGAGGCAGAGCTGAGTATTCATAGTACAATTGTAGCCTTTTTTCTACTTGCATTTTCCTTAAACACAACTTGTAAATTATTTCTCACATTAGTTTCAGGTTGCCATGTTGTCTTTATATAATGGTGATAGCAAAATCTGGCAGTTTTTGAGCTTATTTTTTGCAGTTTTAAAAGTGGGTGATAAAGACTTAATCAGAGTTATTACAAGTAAAAATGTGATTATTTATTTGTATCTTTTTTCTCTTCAACAATGCTCATAATATATTAGGTTAAAGGTGATCTTTCAAAATAAAGGTGTTTAAATTTTCACAGATAAGGAAGATGGTAAGGAACAGTAAGAATAGGAAAAAAACGATTAAAGCACAGAATGTGAATAACAGGCAAAATAGCTTGAATTTAAAAGGTTAATTAGAAGACCAGATTCAGAAGCTTTTGGTTCAATTCCACCCAATTTTGGAGGTTTTTCAAATAACTAATCAAAAGTATATAAAGAATATGAATTTTTAAGTCATTAAAGATAATCATTCTTCCTAGAAAAAAATTATAATAATGTCTGTATTTTACCCAATCTGGGAAAACTAGAATTATCAATGTCAAAATAAAGTTTTCTATTTTCCTTTGAGTGACAGAATCAGATATCAACATTGTCATATAAACAGAAAGGTCTGGGATTAATTCTTTGGCCTAGATGAACAAACACAAAAGACTTTTCAGAAAAGCTGTGCTTTGCTACTTTCCCTGTGGTGCTGGTCTTTAAAAACAAACAAACCAATCAAAAAGTAGTGGGGAATATTCTCAAACAGATGAAAACTAAACCAGTAGAAGCCTAAACTTATTCATTTTCAAAAGAAAATGACAATATCTTCTCTATGGCTTAAATTTTCTTTAGTTACTTAATGATATTCCCTTGCTTAAAAGTAAACAGACCAAGACTATCCAAGAGCATGGTTTTATATACTAGAAAAGGTACCAGTTTCAACTGTAATATTCCTGACTCTTCTATGAATTGTTGAAATGGATGTATGACAACTTATTTACCCAACAAAAGCTGTTAACAGTGTCAAAACGCAAATATACAGGTTACATGAACAAAATTTAATACATCCACTAAGAAGCTCAACTTTCATCACACACTCTCACTCTAACCCCAGCCCCTGCCCCAACCTGGCAAGGGATATTTACTGCCTCAGAACATTCCAGTTATTTTTACTAAATTATTCTAATTTTCTAGTTTTTGTGTTTTTGTGTGTGTGTTTGCA
This sequence comes from Carlito syrichta, assembly GCF_000164805.1. NCBI lineage: Eukaryota > Metazoa > Chordata > Mammalia > Primates > Tarsiidae > Carlito > Carlito syrichta. The sequence continues at coordinate 867,868 of NW_007258457.1, read as the reverse complement.
TGAATTCAGTCAGCCAACCTTTTATTTACGATTATGTAACCGGAGGATAACTGTTTTGACTAATATCCTTTTAAAGAAAGCATTTAAACTATCTCAACTATTGATCTAATCTAATAATTTATGTGGAAATCTACTTCTCAGTTGTACACAGGGCCCTTTTAAAAAATTCACACATTGTATCACCAACTGGACCAAGGTATACTTGGTGTTTAAAACCTTCTCATAAATCTTAAAGACCTAAATCATACTTGGAAATAAATTTAAAAAAGAAAACATGTGCCAATGAATAAATTATGACCTAAGATTTGGTTGCATTTAAACTTCCAGATAGATGTTATGTCCTAAGTTATAAAAATATAGATATTTTTAGAAAAATTCCACTATTTAATAATTAGAGTCTTTGATAATGAATAGTAAAATACAGATTTTTGTGACTATACTTTGTGGTTATTTCACTACTGTTTTATTTATTAGGCTGTCAAAGATGTCAAATTCTGTAATTAGGAGCAATGATTTTGTAGCTAAATTTATTCAGGCTTGAATCCTACCTATTTAGTTGCTATGTCACTGGAGTCGATTACATAATCTCTCTGTGACTTAGTTTCTTCATATGTTAATCATAGCCACGCTAATGATCTATCAAATACCATGTTTTATTGCTTCTAAGTGTATGTTTGTACCCATTATTCAAATTATCTTCATCCTTCCCTCCCCCCTATTATTTTCCAGCGTCTGGTAACCACCGATCGGCTCTTCCTTCATGAAATCCAGTTTTCTTTTTTTTTTTTTTTTGAGCAGGAGTCTTACTCTCTCGCCCAAGCTAGAATGCAGTGGCACACTGCAGCCACTGTAGCCTCGACCTGCTGGACTCAGGCGATCCTTCTGTCTCAGCCTTTCAAGTAGCTGGAACTACAGGCGTGTGCCACCATACCCAGCTAATTTTTCTTGATTTATTGTAGAGGTGAGGTCTCACCAAGCTGCCCAGGCTGGTCTCAGGCAATTCTCTCACCTTAACCTCCCAAAGTGCGGGGATTATAGGTGTACTTTTAAAAAAAATCTCCAATATATGAGTGAGATAATGCAATTTGTTTTTCTTTCTGGGTTTGGCTTATTTCACTTGACATCATAGCCTCTGGTTTAATCTATGTTGCTGTTGCTTTCTTATGGCTGAATAATATTCTATTGTATATATATATACATTTTTAAAAATGCATTCATCCATTTATCTACATCTAGATTAATTACTTATCTTGGCTATTGTGGCTAGTGCTGCGATAAACATGGAAGTACAGATATCTCTTCCACGTAGTAATTTCCTTTCTTTTGGGTATATCAATGGAATGGAATTGCTGAATTATATAGTAGTTCTTTTGTGTGTATGTGTGTGTGTGTGTGTGTGTGTGTGTGTGTGTAAACTCTATACTGTTTTTCACAGTGACTGAACTAACTTACATTCCCATCAACAGTGTACAAGGGTTTGCCTTTCTGTAAATCCTCACCAGTATCTGTTATTCCCTGTCTTTTTTATAAAAGCCATTTTAACCCAGGTGATATAATATCTCATTGTATTTTTGATTTGCATTTCTCTGATGATTAGTGATGTTGAGTATTTTTGCTTATACCTATTGGTCATTTGTATGTTCTCATTTGAGAAATGTCTATTAAGATCTTTTTAATTGGATTATTTGGGGTATTTTTGCCTTTGAGATGTTTGAGTTTCTTACATATTCTGGTTATTAATACCTTGTCAGAAGACTTGCTTGCAAATTATTTTCTTCCTTTCTGTGGGTAGTCCCTTTACTCTGTTGATTTTGTTCCAAACTTTTCAGTTTGATGTAATCCCATGAAAATAATGAATTGTTGTTATAATTACACAGCAAAGGTATTGTTTTAATAAGCAATGGATATCTTGAAATACTTTAACAGAAATAAGGCAAATCCTAATGATAAGTGATTTGAAATAAAGTATATTAATAATGATAACAGTATTACTAATATTTGCCCACCTCTCATTTGCCAGGTGTTTGTAAGATTCCTTTTCGCGTGCCTGTATCTCCTTGACCTTTGTAAAGATCCTTCTTTCTTCCAGACCTCAATGATCACATTGATAAATAATAGGGTGTTTATGCCAAAGCTCTGTGGTTTTGTATAGTAATTATATGATGACATCATAACAGTGACTATATTGAACACATGTGCAGATGCATGATACGTCTTTAAGCATTCTCAACTGGTTGTCAACTTGGGCAACCACATTGCTCCTGCCATTCCCATTCTCATTCATTATCTCTTCCTGCAATCACAAACCTCAGTGAACATCAGGAAGCTTATTTCAGTCACTGTGTTTGTAAATGTGCCTTAATGTTCATCAAGAAAGGTGAATATGTCAAGAAGAGTCATGTATCTACAATTTTTATATTGCATATATGTTCTTGGATTTTCCCATCATCTGAACTTCTTAAATCAAGAACGAATTCTCATTTATTAGCATCATTTTACTGATATTATTCTCAACCTCACTCAACAGTACTGCAGCACCATGTAGATTTAAGATGAACGATACACATTGTTGGTTAGCTGTTTTTATTTTATTTCATTTTAAATTTACTGAAATGAGTTTACAAGTATTTAGAAAAAACAATATTCCAAAACTAAATCTGATCACATTATCCTGCTGCTTAAAATTTAGAGTTAGGTTATGCTTCAGTAACAAATTCGTAAATCTCAGTGACTTAACATGCAAGACACATGTTATTTTGTCACTAATGTCATAGTCCAACTTGGGTCGGAAAGCTCTCCTATGCAGCTCTACTGCTCCACATAGTGACTCAGAGACAGAGGTTATTTTCATTTTGCATTTCCACCTTTAAAGTCCTTTACTTCAAGATATAAGGTTAAAGAATGCATACCTGCTCTTATTTGCCTCAGTCTAGAATGACATTACATGATATTCTACTTGTGAAAATTAGTCACATTATGCCACCTAGCTAGAGACAATAAATTGCAAATGCCTTTGATGACCTCGAACATTTTCTACCATATTCTTTGAAGTAGTGAAAGCTAAATTCATGCTTCCTTATAAGACAAATAAAATGGTTTGTGATTAGACCTCTGAAAATTAATTTCTGATTCAACTCTTTATGGCCTTGGATTCATGCTGTGCTGAAGACACGTAGAATATGTTTTTTAATACTGCCACGCAAGTTGTTTTGTGTTTTCTTTTCTTATTTTCTATAACAGGGGATATATTTTAGCATTCACTTCAAAAGTGAAATTTCAGGAAGTGCTGTCGATGCCCATAGTTTGCATATGGGCTAACAGAGCAAGGTACTTTGCAGTTGATTTCAACTACAGTTGAGCAATTTGAATAGGTAGCTGTTCTAGTTATTAATTATTGTCCCATGGGTCAAAATCCACCTTTTCATAAGCTGCTCTGTGATAATGGACACATTAAGCATATATATTTTGCAAAGAGCACAGTGATCAACTTTTATTAGTGGACACTGGAGAGACAGCAGGCTCTTGTCTTTGTTCTGGTATGCTATTATTATTATTTTTTTTTTGCTTGCTTCTGTTCTTCTACCAGAGCCATTCAGTTCTAGGGCATGCAGTCCCTCAACTAGCTTTCAGTCCAAGCCCCAAGCCTCTTTCTGTAGTTCACCAGTCCTCTTTCTGTAGTTCTGTCAACACAGACTCAGTGCACAACAGGCTTTTCAACATCCTGCTGGCGAACAGACCTCCAACATCCTGAATGCCTGTGTGCTCACCAGTGGCTCTCGGTCTGCCTGGTTTCTATTTTCCTGGTGATTGGACCAGTTTTGGTATGGGGAACCCAGAGCACTTTTTTACCCAGTGAACTGCAACCACATTTTCTACAACAAGAATATCAGCTTTAGCTTTTCTCCTCAGCTCCACTCTGCCTTCTAAGTTATTTCTCTTTTGAATAGTCTCTTTCAGTCCTCCAGTATTCTTTAGAGTTCTCTCTCTCTCTCTCTATCTTTCTCTTTCTCTTAAAGAGTTACTCCAATGTTATAGCTAATAATTCTTTTAATTAAACTTTCCCAGTTCAAATTGTGGTCTCTCAGTTCCAATTGGATCTGAATTGATGACGACTGTACCCAGTTGTACTGTGCCTTAAATTTGGATCCTTCTTCATTGAATAAAACAGAAAGATTCAACAGCGTTGAAACAAAAAGTTATTTTGCATATATAGGACAGCCTCTAAACCCCAGAGGAGTGCCTCCATATGATAAGCCCTGAAATTAAATGAAGTAACATCTCAAATTAATCAGAATTTTCATAGCTTGGAAATATTGGTATGATCACTTCATATGCTATGATGGGTATCACTCAGGCCTTGAGTAGCTAGCTACCTGTCTAAAGCATCTACCTAAATTTCAAGAGAAGTCACAAAACTCCCACAGATTGATTATTTAATTAAAGAAACAAATTCAAAGACATCATGTATCGATTAATGACAAGGATACGTTCTAAGAAATGTGTCGTTAGGGCATTTCAGTGTTGTGCAAGCAGCAGAGAGTAGACTTCTGCAAATCTAGATGACATAACACACATAGACTATACTGTTTAGCCATTTGCTCTTGGGCTACAAATCTGTACAGTGTTTTACTGTACTGAGTACCGTAGGCAACTGAAACCCAGTAGTATTTGTGTATCTAAACCTATCTAAAGATGAAAAAGTATAGTAAAAATATGGTATAAAAGATAAAAATGGTACACCCATGTAGGGCACTTACCACGAATGGCGCTTTCAGGACTGGAAGTAGCTCTGGATGAATCAGTGAGTGAGTGGAGAATGAATGTGAAGACCTAGAGGACATCACTGTACACTATTGTAGTCTTATGAACACTGAACATTTAGGGTGCACTAAATGTATTAAAATTTTTGTTTTTTTCACAGCAGATTAGTTTTAGCTTACTGTAACTATTTTACTTTATATACTTTTTAAAAACGTGGACTTTGTCATAATAACACTCTGCTTAAAACGGAAATGCATTGCACAGCTGTATAAAAATATTTTCTTCTTATTTTTAATAAGTAAGTATTTTACTTATTTATCATTTTACTTTATATACTTTTTTTTTTGAGTTGGAGTCTCACTCTGTCGCCCAGATTGGAGTGCAGTGGCCGCTCCCAGCCACTGCAGCCTCGACCTGCTGGGCTCCGGCGATCCTTCCGCCTCAGCCTTCCGAGTAGCTGGAACTACAGGCGCGCGCTACCATGCCCGGCTAATTTTTGATTTATTGTAGAGATGAGGTCTCGCCAAGTTGTCCAGGTGGGTCTCGAACCCGCGGGCTCAGGCAATCCGCTCCACCTCGGCCTCCCAAAGCGCTGGGATTACAGGCTGAGCCACCGAGCCCGGCCTACTTTATATACTTTAAAATTTATTTATCATTTTGCTTGATATACTTTAAAATTTACTTTATATACTTAGTTTCTTCTTATTTTGTAAAATCCTTATCTATAAACTTTTTATTTAAATTTTTTAGTTAAAAACCAAGACACACACACATTAACCTTGCTCTACACAGGGTCAGGATCATCAACATCTCTATTTCTCATTTATGTTTTGTCCCACTGGAAGGTCTTCAGGGGTAGCAACATGAATGGAGCTGTCATAGGCTATAACAGTACCTTCCTCTGGAATACGTCCTGGAGGACCTGCTACCTGAGGCTGTTTTGCAGTTAACTTTTTATTTTATAAGTAGAAGAAGTACAATTTAAAATGATGATAAAAGTATAGTACAGTAAATACATGCACCAGGAACATAGTCATTTGTTACCATCATCAACTACTATGTTCTGTACATAATTGTATGTGCTATCCTTTTATACAACAAGCAGCACTGTACGTTTCCTTACAATAGCATCACCACAGACACATGAGTAGTGCATTGCCTAGTGATGTTATGAGGGCTACAACGTCAGTAAGCAACAGGATTTTTTCAGCACGATTGTAATCTTATGAGACCACGCTCCTATATGTGGTGCATCACCGACTGAAATGTCATTATGCAGCTCAGGACTGTACGTATTTTAAAAAACAGACAACAAAAACAAACAAAAAAAAGCCACTAGTATTCTCCCATGTGCCTCAAAATTACATGCTCTATCCTAAAAGTGTTAAAAACATTAAGTTCATAAGAAAAAGTTATAAAAAGAACTGTGTGATAATTAGGATATATATCACTGTCAGTATCCAAAGTGATTTTTGGTCTGTGAATATGTTGGAACAATAGACTCAAATGTTGATTGTGATACTAAAAAAGAAAGTGGCAAGTGATTAAAAAGATAAATATTTGCTAGAGTTCAATACTTAACCCTCACTCCCCCAAAAAAGCAAAATAGCAAAAACACGCATTCAATGGTATTTACTCCCAGAAATGTGTAACCAAATTTATAGTACCTTTTAATTATGTATCATTGGTAAACTTAAAGATGAGGAATTGGTTTTTGCAATGGGTCATGCTCTTTCTCAAATCTGGACATTAGCATATGCTGTTAGTTCCACATGGAGGAACTCCCCCTCCCAATTTCCACCTCCAAAATATCCCAAAACACAAAAACTCCATTATTTGTATCCTTTTCTCCTTGTGTTAATTCATCCACTTGCCATCTCTTTTTCAAAAACATTGCCTTGCCAGCCTTCTCCTTGCCAGCCACCCCTCTACATCCCTCCCTCCCTTTTACTCTCATCCCAACCGTTCTATAGTCAGGGCTACAAACATACACCAAGCAAGTGGACTAGCTTGTTAGCCTGTCATCATTTTACTTTATATACTTTATACACTTTTACTCCAGAAGTGACATGTTCATTTGCATTTTATACTTTCTATGGGCTGAATGTTTGGGTCTCCCCAAATTCTTAGGTTGAAGTCTAATCACCAATGTGATGGCATTTGGAGGTGGAGCTTTTGAGAAAAAATTATGTCATGGGGCCCTCATGATGGGATGAGTGCCTTCACAAGAAGAGGCACAAGAGAGTCTGCTGCTTTTTTCTGCTGTCTTCTGCTTTCTTCTGTCTGCCACAGCCGACATAGCAAGAAGGTGGCCATCTTCAAACCAGGAAAAGAACCCTTGCCAAAACCTGATCATGCAGGCACCCTGATCTCAGCCTGCTCAGCTTCCAGAACGAGAGAAGCAAATTTCTGTTTTTTAAACCACTCTGTCCATGGTATCTTGTTATACAGTAGCTGAACTGACAATGACAACACTTTTCATTTACACCAGTTGCCACAATAACTTGGTGCATTTACTTCTCTGCCCCCTCCACTTACTGTGAACTTCAGAGGGCACCTATTTTGGCACCAAATTCCTTTGAAGGCTCAGCACCTAGAACAGTAGCTGGCATGCAGGAGCTCAATGAATGGTTTTTGTGTTGATTATATGATGCAACATTTCATACACTGAGGTGAAAAAAGGGAGAATAATCCTTAATTAAATAATCCTCATGGGGTTTACAGTCTTAATGTGCGTACTGCCTTGTAATTGCTTGTTTATTGCTGTGGGAAAACTGTTTGGAATGCTTTGAGAATTATGACTAACCCATTTAGAATTTATTGTGTGCTGCGGATTATTCTTTGTTCTTTCATCGTATTGTCTCTTTAATATCTATATAGCAATGGTATGTCATAGGTACACCTATTATCTCCCCTTGATGATTAAAAAAATTACCCACAAAAGGAGTTACATATTTTATCTGATGGCAGCTACTCTTTTCTTTTTTCTAGACAAGGTCTCATTCTGTCACCGTAATTTTCACCTGTTGGAGCAAATTGACACGATCATGGCTCACTGCATCCTCCAACTTCTGGGCTCAGGTAATCTTCCTGCCTCAGCCCTTTCAGTGACTAAACTATAGGAGTGTACCACCATTTGGCTGGTTTATTTATTTATTTGTAGAGACAGGATCTTGCTATGTTGCTCAGGTTGGTTTCAAAATTCCTGGCCTCAAGGGTCATTTTTCCACTCTCACTCCTCTCCATCTCAACCCCCCAAAGTGCTGCAATTACAAATGTGAGTCACTGATGGCAACAACTCTTATGGGGTAGAGCTATAACTTGCACCAAGGCAGTCTGACTCCAGGCTCAGTGTGCTGAGTCATCCCACCATTTGATATGCTGAAGGAAGGATCTAGGAAATGGCCAGGGATGACATTCCAAAGGGTATGTTTGAACTCAGATACCATGTAACTTTCTAAAACAAACACACAAAAAGATAATAATAAATCTATTACTATTCAATGCTTTTAGCTTTGTAAACAAGCAATGTCTTATAGTGGAAACCAGAGACTCAGAAGAATTAAGATTTTTTTTCCAGTTGGGATAATTCATTTTAAGAACTCTTTAATTGCGCTCCAAATATTTGTGGAACATTGTGCTCAGCATTAAAGATTCACAAGTTAACAAATAACAGTCTTGTCCTCTAAGGACCTAACATCAAACAGGACTTTTAGATCACCCATTTAACAAATATTTTTTTGAGTGCTACTATGTGTTAGGCATTGAAGTTAGAAAAGTCCACCAGGGAAATAAGGTCCAAGGATTCTGAAAAAAAACAGGCAAGCAGTCTAATATCCTTACAGAAAGCTGTCGGGAGTGGAGGTTTGCTTCAGACTTGGCAATGAGGAAGGATCTCTCTGAGGCAATGAATGAGAGTGGAGACAAGTAATCAACTTGCACAAGTAGTAACTTGTATCAACTAAAGCAACACATGATATATATGGGGTACAAAAGTCTCATCAATTATAAGCAAATGACTTTTTATGTATTTCATAAAAACACCTCTATATTTTGGTTAGGAGCTCTGACCATTCTAACACTGAATGGTTAATTGGGGTTCTAATTTTTGGATGCATTTGAGAATTAGCAAACTTTTAAAACACAATGACATTTATTTAAGAGGGAAGTGTTTAATCCTTCTTCTTCAGAGATAACACATTAGCAGGGACATATTTTTTCATGCTATGTTTGGATTTTCAATAGATAGTCATCATACTACGTTTCTCTTTTTTGGGTATGTCAGGCCTAAGTTATTTAGGTTGAAGTACATGTTGTCTATGCACGTGTGTATCATGGAATTATTGTAATAGACACATCTTCAGTTCGTTTCACACTGAGGCAGAAACAGATAAATTAAATTACACAGACCCTTATAAAAAATGTTTTAGAATATTTTTAAATTATTCAAATTTCTTTTTTTTTTTAAATAACTTCTGCAGAAAACTCATTATAAATAATTAGGGAGGGTCAGCTTATTGGGAAAGGGATGACTCAGTAGCCTTATTAGGGATGTTTGTTTTGGGTAAATGATCAATATTTTATATGAAGGCTGGAATCAGGCTAAAATGTGGATTACTTATACTCTTTTCAGTAAGAAGACTACAAAATATTCAGGAGCCATTTTGGGGGGACGGGGGAATTCTCTTTTTCCTTAATTTAACAAGTTGATACTTAGAAGGACCCTGAATCCTGAGAGGCCAGGGAATGTGTGAATGTGCTGAAATATGGTAAATCTTTATAGGAGGGGATGCTTTATACCCTGTATGACTTTAAATATAATGGAAAGTACAAGGTCACCCAAACCCAGGAAATTTAGATCAAGGGTTAAATCTTTTGAAAGTTTTTTTTTGTTTTTTTTTTTTGAGTTGGAGTCTCACTCTGTCGCCCAGACTGGAGTGCAGTGGCCGCTCCCGGCCACCGCAGCCTCGACTGCTGGGCTCCGGCGATCCTCAGCCTCAGCCTTCCGAGTAGCCGGAATTACAGGCATGCACCACCATGCCCGGCTGATTTTTTTATTTATTGTAGAGATGAGGTCTCGCTGCCCAGGTGGGTCTCGAACCCGCGGGCTCAGGCAATCTACTCACCTCAGCCTCCCAAAGGCACGGGATTACAGGCTGAGCCACCAAGCCCGGCTGAAAGTTCTAATAGTATAATTTTATTGAGATGTAGTCTCTTTTGAACTAATAATTCACACAGTCTTGGGACCACATGTAGGCAAAGGAAGAAAAGTGGTTATGTGTGTTTCAATGGTGGCAGCTAGTTGCATATTTATTTTTTCTGGACAGAAAGTCAAAAAAGAAGAGATAAGGAGAGAGTGATATTATGCCTTATGAAAGTTTCGTTACAAAAACCTTCTAGAAAATTGACATTGAGTCAACATTCCCTACTCCTGTTGTTTTGAGAAGATGATATTATTTTTCTCTTAATTCACCTTTCTTAAGTTTGAGAAAAGTTCATTCTGTGCTTTGTGTTTATATCATTTGCTCTAAACTCCAAAATTAGCTTGTGGTTCCTTCAGAATTCACCTTCATTTGATGCTCATGAGAGCCTATCATAGGCAAGGTGTATAACTCAATTCCCTTAATATTCCTTAAATGCTCTTAAAAAGAAGGCAAATGAATCATTTTTCAGAGATTCTTAACAAATGCGTAGCCAGAATGGAGTTAATTCCTTTTAAAAATCTTGAGAATTGTAAAAAGAAAATCTGAGCCAGTCTTAAGAATGAACAAAGTAGATAGTACTTCCAATTTCTGTATAAAAGAGTACTAGAAAGAGAGTCAAGAGAATAGGTGTTCAGGGTATGCCTTGACCTCACTTATAAAATAACATTATCCACAAAGGTTTTTCAATCTAGACACTCCTGACTATTGGGGGATAGTTCCTTGTTGTGAGGGGCTGTCCTGTGTTTTATAGGATGGTTAGTATTATTACTACTCAATTGTGACACCCCAAAATGCCTCCAGATTTTGCCAAATATTCCCCAGGGGCCAGGAGCCAAAAAATCACCCTTGCTTGAGACCTGTTAGGCTAATAGTCTCTAAGGCACCTTCTAGCTCAATTTCTGAACTCCCAAATAACTAGCCTCCAGCATGAATGCAGCTAAAAGCACTCATACAGAGCCTGTTCTCCTCTTTAAAAATATATCAAGAAAGTCAGCAACAGGTTCCAGGGCAGATATTATTGAGGCCAAAAAGAACTGAAGGACAATAGACTTTCCATACGAATCTGTAAAGGGAGAGAAAAAAAATGCCTTCCCAATTGAGTTGTTTTTAGTTTTTGTAGAATGAGAAAAGCGAGCATAAAATGACAATTGCCCTTGTATCTACTGGCCTTCTCTGATAATCATCAACTTCAGCCTCAGAAATAAGAATGTCTTTCTCCTTAGTCTTGGGCTAAGGAGCTCATCAAGACTCAGCCACCAGCTCCTGCTCAGACTCTCCTTCAGGGTTCTTTGCATTCAGCAGCCAATTACATTTGCATCCTTTTGACTTCCTCTTAGATAATTTCCTGGCTGTGTCTGAGGAACAAATAATACTATTCTTGTTTTTCTCTGTTGTATTTACTTGCAGGGGCTGACGTTGCATTTTCCCTGGCTGTGAACATTGTTTTCTTCTCCCTAGTGCTCTGATTGCTTGATGTATTCATGACACTGGCAACTGGATTTTTATTTATTTATTTTTTGCCTCCTCTGAAGTAAGGGGGAGAGAAGAGAAAGCACTGGATAGGGCCTTAGTTGAATGGAGAACAATTTCTGGTTCCAGTCTAATCCATAAGTGACTTCACTCATCTCAGTTTTCTCCTTTAAACAAATGATGTGTTTAGACGGAAAGATCAATATGAGATCTCCGTATGTCTAGAATTTTCTTGCATAGTCCCTCATTTTTGTAGTAGAATTAAGAGCTCATTTGACAAACTGAGCCTCTTGATTTTGGAGACAGTAAAGCATGGTCAATACATCAACAGTCTATCTTCCTTTGCAAGATTAAAGGAATATGAATTCTGGGAGTCTAGGAAGATTGGGACAGTATTTGTGTCTCATTTTAAAACAAAAAGAAGGCATGCTCTACTTTGGGGATGAGATGAGTTAATTTTCCTGTTTTGTTTGTTTGATCTTTTTTTTTTTTGGATGCATTGGTGGCTCTGATATTCTTGAAAATGTTTTAGGATCTGTAAAGAATTGAGAGAGTGTTGCTCTTGTGTCACTCAAAGGATATAGTTATTGGTAACTAATACTTGTCTGCATACCCTACTAGGTTCAAATGTGAAATGTTGAGGTCTGGAATGTTTCCATACAGAGTCCATGTTGAGGAAACTCCCTTCTTTTGGACAAAACCTCATTCTGTTGTTTTTAATGGTAAAATCCATACAGCTAATCTATGTCTTCCTCTCCAGGTAAGGAGATTAATCTGTTTAGTAGTAAATGGATGTGTATCTGGGAGCCAAAAAATTTATCCAATGGGTTGATTCTTCAGTTTTAATGATGAAATATAGATATCATGAATGGCTCCATCTAGTAATGATTTGGGAGCCAAAATAATTTTTTTATTTTTAGAAAGAAAGAAATTCATGTGTTACTGCTACTCTTCCTATACTCACACTGTTGAATATTTTATTCATTTTTCATGCTAGTAAACATATCTGTACAGCATGTAGATAAAACTGGAAACATCAATCTGGTTAGCTAATCTTTGCTTTCTTCCTAGTGGGGAAAATATATATATATTTTTCTGTTTTATCAGCAACAGAACAACCATGTCTCTCAGGAACTTCCCCACATTTCTTACTCTCTATCCTCCTCCTTAATAAATAAACTCAGTGTTGAATACGTGAGTTTTATCCCTCTTTTAATATTGTTAGACCATGGAGACACTGAAACATACTGGCTAGTTGCAAAGAAGATGCCTTTTCATGTGGCCTTGCAATGCAGACATTTTGAGGTGTTCAATTCCTCTATCAAATTGAACTTATCAGTATTCTTATTGGAATTCCAATGACTTTGTTTCCATGGGGACATTAATGCTTTAGTGCAGGACTTTGGTAAATAATATAAACGCATATTAAGAAAACCTGCAAGTGATTACAAAGATTTTTTCCTAGTGGGGGGGAACCCTACTTTAGAAATAGATTAAAATTACTTGCTAATTCATTCAATAGAAAGATAATTGTTGTTTAGAAATTAAGTTTAATATAGTCACTTAATCCAGAAATGCCCAACATGTAACACAACAGTAAGGTTGAGAGGAGACATGAATTTGCTAGAAAAACATGAGTTTTTTAACTGAAAGTATGAGAGTTTTATTATTTAAAAATTATATATAACTACCTAAAAGTTATATATATATTTTTATCCAAACTAGAATTCTTTTGGGAACCAAAGGGAGTACTATGACTAAATATGCTGAGATAACAGGTATAATCTAAAACAACCCTAGAACAACTTACCTGGTGAAGAGACAGAGGGAAGGCCCTCTTTGCAGGTGTCATCTGAAAGGCAATTTTAAGGCATGAGAGAATTCTTTAAAGTGAAGATAACATACATAAATTGCTTCAGCATGCTTTTATGTTCTAGACATTTTCTTTCACTGAATAATATCAAACATTTGATATAAAATTATATATATATTTATGGATATGTATACAATTATATGTCTAAATTATAAAAATAATATAAATCTCCAAAGCATAATGACTCTTTAAATGTGCAGGGAACTTTTCAACTGAAAAAATAGCAAAAGATATGACAAAATTCATAAATCCAAAGGCCTATTTCTTCTCTTTCTTTCCCTTCCTTCCTTCCTTCCTTCCTTCCTTCCTTCCTTCCTTCCTTCCTTCCTTCCTTTCCTTCTTTCTTTCTCTCTTTCTCTATTACTCTCTCTCTCTCTCTTTTGTTTCCTTTTGTCGGAGTCCAACTGTTGTCCAGGTTGGAGTGTAGTGGCACTCTCGTGGCAACTGCAGCCTCGACCTGCTGGTCTCAGGCAATCCTTCTGCTTCAGCCTTCCATGTAGCTGAAACTACAGGCATGTGCCACCACACCTGGCTAATCTTTTAATTTATTGTAGAGATGATGTCTTGCCAAGGTGTCAAATCCCTGGACTCAGAAAATCCTCTCTTCTCAGCCTTCTAAAGTGCTGGGATTACAGACGCAAGCCACCATACCTGTTTTAAGGTCTATTTCTTCTTTCTCTCGTTCTTTCTCTCTCTCTCCTTCCTTCCTTCCTTCCTTCCTTCCTTCCCTTCTTCCTTCCTTCGTTTCCTTTCTTTCTTTCTCTTTCTTTCTTTCTTCCTTCCTTTTCTTTCTTTCTTTCTTTCTTTCTTTCTTTCTTTCTTTCTTTCTTTCTTTCTTTCTTTCTTTCAGAGGATTTATTGAGAGGACAGAAAAGCTCCCACATTGGGAGGGGACCCAAGAGTGTTACCCAAGACCTATTTCTTATAACTATACACTGGCAACATCTCTTCAAAACTATTTGCTCCTATAGAAGAATAGCCTGCACTCATTATTCTTTTCCTACATATCATGTTTTGTTGGGCAAAAGTGTGCTGTTTTTAATGATTACAAAAACCTTAAGGAAAATGGCTAGGAAAGCAATCTAAGATATTGAGGATATTCAGTCTAATATGAAACATGAATGTAAGTAAGTACTCTAGTCCCAAATGCTGCATGCAGTCATAGTCTAGGACAATGTATTACTTCATTTGGGACACTTTTTCCCTTTAAAGTTTGCTTACACACTTAGATACCCTATTAAGTCATAAAATATTTTATTCCATTATTTCCTACCTTATAAGGGAATGACCACTCATTCACTCGCTCATTCATTCAATCAGTCACTATTTCCACAAGTATTTAGTGACCACTTCCAATCCACCTGAAGCTTATGAGTCTAGGTACACAATCCCTTATTTCAATTTCAGAATTAAAAAAAAAAAAAAGAAAACTCTAACAACTAAAAGTTTTTATAGACTATTTGGGATCAAAACCTGTCCTGACCTGAACTGATTTTGTGGCAACCTCAACCAGAATTGACATGAGAATATTTTTAATCTTTGTCTATCCTCCTTAGTATAAATTGTCACATAATTTTCTGCAATACACATTACTATGATCCAGTACAGACCTTTCTGGGCATTGTATGATATGTAGAATATGCAATTTGAGAAATTATAAATTTCAAATTACCTTTGACATCAAGAATTTTAGATAAGAGATTATGCATCTACAGCTTTCATAATTTTAGAAAGATGAACTCCTAAAGCTCACATTCTGAAAATAACTGGAAAACATGGCTCATTCAAAAGTTCTCACCCAGGCATGTATCCTCGTGAAGTGTTTTCTGCATATGTGTGGCTGACATTCTTTTAAGAGTCAAAGGAATCCAAATCTCTTTCTTTGAAGAACAGTGGACCCCTACCAAGAGGACACAGAAACATCCTGTGAAACAGTGGTGAGCAGTCTCTGCCCATGTGGTCTAAAATAAAAATAATTGAAACATGGTGTTACTGAAGTTACCGGCTTCCCTTCATAGTCAAAGAAAGGAAAAGGATAGAGTCATCCGGGTGGGGTTTTAAATTTCAGGCTTCCTGTATCACAGACATGAACCAACTAAAGACTATAAAATTCAGAAGAGAAAAACAAAAAGACTCAAGTAGCATCAAGACGAGAGGAATGTGATAGTTGATGGTTAATAAATACATCGTGAACTGGTGCTCGGTTCATACTCTCTCCTCTCTCTAGAATTCTCCAACTTCTCACAGCTGCTGGAGGGTCTCAGGTTGCTGAATTAATACACGAAAATCACCATTTGAATAATAATAATAAAAAAGAACAGCTCTATGGAATACATCCATCATGACTGAAAGTATCTTTAGGGTTCACAAGTTACAAACTTCCCCCCTGTCAGTCTGAAACCATTGTATTACACATGAATCATCTTGTGTAATCTTGCCCAAGTTTTGCTTGGATAGTTTCTAACTCAATTGGCAGAGTAAAGAGATGCAATGCATTTCAAAAATTACATACATGGAACCACATGAAAGCCCCAACTGACATATGCAAGGGTGCCATCCCACATAAAAGACCAAAGCTGATTCTCTGAGATATACTTTTGGGTTCTAAAGGTAATCGCTGTGTGTGAATGTCAGAACCACATCAGGATGAGGTGTATCACTCTGGAATTATCTTTTCTATAAAAACAGAAGTAATTTAAGTGTCTTTGGTAGAGAAACTTTCTTATAAATGGATTAATATAATTCTTCTTGGATTTATATTGAAGTGGCTTGAGATTAAAGATGAGCCTTCCTATTACAAGAAATAAAATGACAAGTGACTGGTTTCTACATATGGATTAAAATAATGATATGGAAAGTTGGAATGAAAAAAAGAAAGTATTTTTCACGTTTCTAATTTAAACATTCTCTTAACAAATGTCTAAAAAATAATTGACAGCAGGATATAAATCAATTAAATAGAAGAAAAGCAAAAGACTGACAGAAATTGATAAGACTGGGTTGCAAGTAATTTGCTGGAATAGTTGAGCATGTTGTGAACCTATGGAAAGCAATCCAAATTAACACAAGCCAAACATAGATGATCTTGTGCTTGGCCTTCATGTGGCTTTATAAGGCAATGCAAGACTTCACATCCACAACATGATGTAACACTCCTAAAATATAGTGCCGGTGGTGCCACAATAGAGAATTTCACATGTATTGTGGGCACTATTTTTTGTACCACATGCAACTTACAAGAGTTCTTTCTTTCTGAGGGCTGTTCACCCTACATGCAGAGCTCATTGTATAGGAGCCATGTGTCTGTGTGTGTGTGTGTGTGTGTGTGTGTGTGTGTGTGTGTGTGTGTGTATAAAATCATACATATGAAGTCCAACAATTAGATTCACGAGTCATCCTAGAAAAAGTGCCATATATCTCGTTGCTGAATATCACTACAGTCACCTTAGAAGTACTCCCCTTAGGAAGCAATGCACCCATGCCAGTGCCTACTCCACTCATCAAAGCAATTTTGGTGTAGCCATCAAAACTGTCATCATGATTTGTTGATACCAACAATTAAGTTCACGAACTTGCCACTGTGTGCTTACATTGACAGCACTGTACAAATAAATGTATTGAAACACCCTCCCTACTTACCTGATCTGGCTCCCAATGACTTTTTTCTTCACCCAAAGATCAAGGAAATATTGAAAGAAAGATATTTGATGACATTCAAGGACATCAAGGGTAAGACAATGACGGTTTTGATGATCATTTCAGAAAAAGAGTTCCAAACTTGCTTTGATGAATGAATTAGGTGCTGGCTTTGGTGCATAGCTTCCCAAGGGTAGTACTTCAATGGTGACCACAGTAATATTCAGCAATGAGGTATTTAGAACTTTTTCTAGGATGAGTTCACGAACTTAATTGTTATTCTGCATACACACATATATATGGTCAAGTCTTTCTGAATAATGTTAATTGGATAGAGGTGGATATAACTGATTTTGTACCTCTCCTGCCTTATCTCCTGGGATTTAAACTTACAGAGAACCCATCACTTGAGTAGTGGAGATGGAAACCCAGAGATCAATGAGAAAGAAAATCAGACTAAACCAGGGCTGAGGAAGAGGAATGAGACGGAGAAAATGTCAGGGTACAGGGGATGCTGTCTAGATTCCTGCACTATCTCCTGCTTACCTACCTTCAAGTTTTATAAAATATTATCCTATCCTTATAATAGTATTTATTTTTAGAAAAATAACTTCCAATCAAAATGCCATCACAGACTATCTCAGGGCCCAGATGAAAAGTCCTTGCTATTTTTTAGAATCTCCAGGCAGCCTCAGTTCACCCACCTAGTCCACAGTCCATGCCCAATTATTCTTTCCATGGTGGTCATGAGAAAATATTGAGTGTCTTTCCTTTGTTGATCACTATCCCAATTGTCTGAAGGTTTTACTGGGATTCACCTTCACTGGTGGTAAATGACATCCTACAGTCCCAATATTTTCTCATGACCACCATGGAAAGAATAACTGGGCATGGAGTATGGACTAGGTGGGTTAACTGAGGCTGCCTGGAGATTCTAAAAAATAACAAGGACTTTTCATCTGGACCCAGAGATAATCTGTGATGGCATTTTGATTGGAAGTTATTTTTCTAAAAAGAAATACTATTATAAGGTTATGATAATATTTTATGAAACTTGAAGGTAAGTAAATAGGAAATGGTGCAGGAATCTAGACAGCATCCCCTGTATACTCTGACCTTTTCTCTGTCTCATTCCTCTTCCTCGGCTCTGGAGTTAGTCTTGCAAATAGATGCAAAATATCTGAATCCAGCAAAAATGTACATTCATATCAGTCACAACAAAACTGCTCTTTCTGCCTTCTTCCAGTAATTCCCAGGTCTTGATACCTTGGAATTGTTTCATATTCAGCTCCATTTTTGTGTTTCTTAGGAGTCTTAACAATTCCTACAGGAAAAAATAGCAGGGGAGAGCGTGAGGTAGCAGACATAGAAGAGGGAAACTCAATTCTTTTCACTGGTCACTTTCATGCCTTCTTGATTTCTTTTCCCAACTGCCAGAGGTTCCCGCAAATCTTTCCTTCCCTTTCTTGCACAAAAATTCACTTTTAACTTTGACAATTATTTCCATATCCCCCTTTTTTTTGATAGGAAAATATAGTTTATTTAGAGAGCAACTTGGAGACAGAGAGAGAGAAAGAGAGAGAGAGAGAGAGAGAGAGAGAGAATCACCTCCCCAAGATCGGGAGGGGACCAAAGCTTAAGAAAACAATGACAGCCATAGCTCAGAGAACCACATGGCCAGACTAGAGCTTAGCAAAGCAATGACCCCATGGTCCTTCGAATGCCATTATTTTTAAGAAAATGCTAATATATATTGACAGTTCATTGTGTCCTAGAAACTGGCTAAGAGCTTTAATTATTAATGTATTACTTTTTCGAGGAAAGTGTTAAGGAATATTTTGCAGATGAGGAAACAAAGATTTAGATAGATTAATGGAAGTTTATCTGTATAAAGTGGAGGATGCTTGTATGACATTAGAACTATACATAAAATCTTTTGTCACAGACTGATTTAAATAAAATTAAAAGTCATTCCCATTGAAGCCAAAACTAACTCAATCTTACTAATGTAAATTTCACCTTTTCATTTAATTTGCTGCCACTTCCCATGCAGCCTCTTCTTCCCTATCTCAGCTCTTTTTGGACTCCAACAGCTGCATCTACAAATGACTTCCATTGGCCAGTGCAGGCCTTTCTCATTTATTCAACCATTTCCTTGTAAAATTTCTTTTCTTGGGTCTGTGGGTCTTGTCACTTCTATGTTCTTCAATTCTGGATTCTTGCATTGGGTTTTTGTGTTTCTTATCTTTTTTTATTTATGCTTCAGTTTGTCTAGGGTCTAGTGCCTTTTAGGCTAACTCTTTGAAAAACAATGCATCTGAGCAGTTAAATGCTCCTTCCTACTTGATTTACCCAAATGAAATTATACCCCCAAATTGTTTTGACTAGTTATCTGGTTTCCTTAATAAAATTCAATGTCCTGTTTTCAGCCTTAGCTCCTATTGATTTATTTATCCACGTTACACTTTTCTGTTACTGCATTCTATCTTACTCCAAATCTTAACAGCTTAAAACATCAACCATTTTATTATATTTCATGAGTTTGTGGGTCAGGGAATTGGGCAGGGCTCTGCTGGGCAATTTTTCTGCTCCATGTAGTCTTGACTTGGTATTCAACTGGCAGTTGAACTGGCCTGGAAGATCCAATGTGGTCTCATTTATTTGCCAGACACACTGTTAAGAATGGTTGTCTGGATGGAAGGCTGGGCTGTGCCTTTTCCTTCTCCATGACATCTCAGATCTATACACATGGTCCCTTTAGCAGAGCAGTTAGATTTCTAACATGTCAGCTTGGGCCCCAAGGACAAGTTTTCTTGAAATAAGCAAGTAAAAGTTACAAGTCTCTTAAAATTGAGACCTGGACCTTTGAGTCCTATCAGTGAAAGTAGTCATAGAGTATGCCCAATCTTAAGAAGAAGAGATATGAACCCTCCTATTTAGGGGAGGTGTCGCAAACGAACAAGATTCTCTTCTTTGACAGCAGATTTTTTTATGTAACCTCACATTTCCAGTAACCATGGCTACTGCTGACTTGCCTTCTACATATTTTTTGCTGCCTACATTACTGTGTCATGTGAAACTAATTAGACACCTTGGTACTGTGTTTTATTGGAAAGCCACTATAGACCGTCTCTATCCTTCCCAGTTAGACCTTATGTTTTCCATCCAAGACAGCTTCAGTTGTGGTACCTCTTATTGCATATGGGCAAAATGTTTTATCAGTTAGGAATTTCATTGGATCCTAGAATCTATAAGCAACAATGGCTTAAACAAGAAAGATAAGTGTTTCTGTCTCACATAAAAGTAATCCAAAGGAACATATCGAGGGGAGGTATGATGGCTTCAAATCCAAACAACTTCTTCTTGTCTGTTCAATCATTCTTCATCTACTAGTACAATTACAACTCGGCTGCTGGTGTTCCAGCTATCTCAGTGGAGTTACAGGCAGAGAAACATAAAAAGGACAATAAGAGAAGCAAAAATGCACAAACCACCTGTTCATTCTCTTAAGGAGACTTCTTGCTTCTTTTCACACAACTTCTGTTTACTACCCCTTGTCTACCTGTAAATATAAGAGAGAAAATTAGGTTTCTGTTAGGGTATATAGACAATTAGTATAAAATCAGGGTCCTTTTACTAAGAACAAAATACAGAAAGGAATTTTAATATTTTCAAAAAACTATTTCAATGATTTCAAATTTTAAGAAAAGTTCTCTTCCTTCTATAGTATTTCCCCAGCTGCCTTAAAAATTACCCATATTATATGATTAGAATTTGCAGCTTTTAGCTTAGAGATCAGATTTCTGTCAAACCCAAGTATTTTGGGTGAAGTTATAGTGTGATTTCCATCATTATTATATCTTCTGGTGGATTAGTTGGTCAAAATATTTTTCCTGGAGGAATAATTAAGAAATCAAGCCGGGCTCGGTGGCTCAGCCTGTAATCCTGCACTTTGGGAGGCTGAGGTGAGTGGATTGCCTGAGCCTGCAGGTTCGAGACCCCCTTGAGCAACTTGCGAGACTTCATCTCTACAATAAAGCAAAAATTAGCCGGGCGTGGTAGCGCATGCCTGTAGTTCCAGCTACTTGGAAGACTGAGGCGGAAGGATCGCCAGAGCCCAGCAGGTCGAGAAAAGAAAAAAAGAAAAGAAATCAAAAGGACCTTACATCTAAAGTAAGGAAAGGGGGAACAGAAAGAAAGAATGATAATTATGGACCCTTTTGTCTTATGTATACATTTTCTGAAAAGTACTCTATACCTTACAATAGCAAAACAATAGGTTGAAGTGATTCTTGTGAAATACAATCTCTTATTCCTTCAATAGCTTTCAGCATCTGCTGGTTTTCATAAATATTAGTTGGTAAAACATAACTTTTATTTTTTCCTGTCAAGAATATACCACTAATATTTGGGTTCTGAAGACATGGACAAAGTCAATGGTAACCAGGTTAAGAGGGAGACATCAAGAACTTTCCAAATGAGTAGTTAATCACTTACATGCACTCTATTTCTGTCTCACAATAGCTAGGAGTTAAGACCTGAAGCCAACAAAAGTCTAAAGATTATTCATAATAAGATCAGAAAGGCAGTTAGTTGTAAAATCAGGTTGCAAGTCCTTGTCTGTCTGCTTCCAGAATTTGTTTTATTTTATTTTATTTTTTATTTTTTATTTTTTTGAGTTGAAGTCTCACTCTGTTACCCAGACTGGAGTGCAGTGACCGCTCCCGACCACCGCAGCCTCAACCTGCTGGGCTCCGGCGATCCTTCCGCCTCAGCCTTCCAAGTAGCTGGGATTACAGGTGCGTGCTACCACGCCTGGCTAATTTTTTTTATTTATTGTAGAGATGAGGTCTCGCCAAGTTGCCCAGGCAGGTCTCGAACCCGCGGGCTCAGGCAGTCCACTCACCTTGGCCTCCCAAAGCACAGGATTACAGGCTGAGCCACCAAGCCCGGCTCAGAACATATTTTCTTAACTGCTAGACATAGTCCAAAAAGTAAATATATATAGGACCAATAAAGTATATTGTTAAGATAATGTTTTAATTATAAGTAATAACTAGAACTAAATTATTACTGAGCCCTAATGCTTTAAATATGTTACCTGATTTATTTCTCATGAAACTCTTTGAGATTGGTACTATTATGATCATTCCTATTAACAATTATAGATAATCAAGCTCAAGAGGATATCCAATTGCTCACAGACACACAGTAAATAAAGGGAATCAGGAGCTGAAACCAAGAAGTTTCTCTCTAGAAACCAAGCTGTTAATCATTATATGGTACCACCCACTTGGGGACCTGTCTTAACACTTAAAGTCTAAAAAAGGAAACACAATTTATTTCTTGCTATAATGCATTTCTGATTACAAATCATATATTAATAAATGAATCCAATAAGTACTTCATAATGATTGCTATTGTTAACTTCGTTAAGAGTGTGTATGTGTATGTGTGTGTGTGTGTGTGTGTGTGTGTACAATATTTGAGTTATGCATCTGAACACAATCTAAAGACTCACAGTTCCCTCAGGAGGGCTGGGACTTGCTGTCTATGTCCATTTTCCTTGTTACAGTAGTTTTAGGACCAAACAACTATTCTGGTCCAGGCCACAGCCCTGCCAACATTTCCTGTGGCTCCCTTTTTTCCCTCAGGTAATACCTTTAAATATTCTCTTAGCTAAAATACTGTGAAGAGAGGAATTGAGCTGGGAGAGAATCATAGATTCTTGGGGACAACAATTTCAAGCCATGGTTTAAACATCACTGGGTCAAACTACTTACCAGTAGAACTGGGCTACCCTAGTTCCTACCTGCCTCTTAGCATCACTACCCATCACTTCAACTTTGATAAGCTGTTTGCCAGGATGTAAATACTTTCAGGTGCCTACATTTCCTTGGTCCTTTCATCTCGACTCTTAGTTCTTCGATTCAGGGTGTCTCAGAGAAGCTTGGCCTTCTCATAAGATCTCAGGCCTATGTGAAATTTCTTCTATGGGTAGGGTAACTATATAACCTGATTTTTTCCAAGCTTAATTTTAATAATAATAAAAACTCTGCCCTATGCCTACATGAGTGAATATCTCACTTTGGAGTAATGGGTGAGTTCTTGGCATTTATTGCTTTTCAGACTATTTCCTGAGACCATAGGAAAAAGTTACACTTAGCATCTTTTTACATTAACAATTGAGCAAGATCTTCCCCAAAGCATTATTTCATTTTCAAAGTAAAAAGGTCCCACATTCCATCACAAAGATTATACATACCACGTTTTACCTTCCTTCGTCGCTGTCAGAGTGAAGAGGAGACAACTAGAGAAACAGACGTTTTAATGGAACAAGACAAACAAAAGAACAAGAGTTCTTCTTTCCCCCTTGCCTCCAAATCTCAGGAATTCACCAAGATGAAACTTGTTAAAAAGAAACAGCTCCTTTCAAAAGATTATGTATATTCCATGGGACAAATTGATTTACTTTGATACCCTATTCCTTTATGCTTCATTTGATAACCTGGTAACGTCAGCTTTATTCTTAGATTCTCATTGCTCCAAAAGTTTGCTACTTAAGAACATTTTCAAGTTAATGAATATAATAGAAAACAACATAATTGGGCTCCACTAAACAATTTAAAATCTTCACTAGTCTATACTGATCTTCACTTCAAGATGGCAGTTTCTTTTAGGCACTTTGGTATTTGCTCTTTTTTTTATGTTTAAAACTTTCTATTGTGAAATACATAGAGATGCACAGAAAGTTGCAAAAATGAAGTCTATAGCATTCTAGAGACACATTTTAGAGTGAACAGGATGATTGGAATAGGAGTATCTTGAAGATTTCCTTTGGTGGGGTAAGTAGATTCAATACTATAGTAATGTCTAAAAGTAAAAATTTACAAAATGTGTATTTTTGTAGGTGATAAAATTCACTAGTTTCAAAACTGTACCATCAGTAGAATAGCAGAGACTTATATTAGTATAATTTCATTTATCTTGCTCTAATATTTCAAATGTTTTATTATATTAATTTCCCAAAATAATCAATACACTTAGAGTGGCTATTATTATTCTCAATTTTGAAATAATTAGAGCCTTGGAGAGTTTGGGTGATTCATCATTGTTTATATAGCTGTTTTCTGACTCAGCTTAGATTATGTATATCTACCATACTACCTGTACATTTAAAGAAATGTGGTACATTATAAATAAGAATTTGCTAAATCAAGTGGGTTGTATTGGTGATTTTTATAGCATATTATAAATATATTTGGGGATAACACTTGAAAGACAATAATGCAAATCTTATCAAATATGATAAGAATTTCAAAATGAACCTTGATTAATACTTCTATCTACATATGTTAATCCTTTCTTAAAAGACTAATTCTACAAGCATTGAAAGCTATCAGGGCAGGAAAAGAGTTGATTCTCAAATAAATTATAATCAAACCCTAATGAACTTAGAGGGCTTTTTTGAGCGTTTGCATTTTGTACAATTATTTATGCAATATTGCCTGGATTCATTTAGTTCAAATGGTTATATTAAGACTAGTATGATATATATATCTTACTATGGTAAAAATCTAATTGTAGTGTTTGTGTTTATTTTCTTTCCAGTGTGTATATTAGACTACAGGATATTAATTTTAGCAGCTGTTTGCAAATGTTAATAAAAAGTCATTTGTGGAAAGATTTAATATTTGCCTTTTCTTGTCATTTCATAGTCCCTTTTCTAAACAAGTGTTACATTGAAAGCAATCTGGGGAAAGAAACTAAGTTTCCTCTTTCTAGAAAGAGTTTATCATACTTATTGGAACTGATATAAGGATTATTTACTTTTTCTCCAAAGGTTGATCTTCAAAATTCAATTGGCCACTTGTAGGGTTTTGTTAAGGACTGCTATTAGATAACATTCAGGAGGTTAATGTGAATATTTGGCTGAAATATATAAATGCATCTTGGGCAGAACAGAACAGGAGAGACAGTTAAGTAGCCTGATTACCTGCTTTGCACACAGCTTTCTACCCCCATAGCCAATGCCTTTCTGAAGAATGGAATTTACATGCTTCAAATCCGTCCCTATGGGAAGAAAATTCAAGAATAATTCTCAATACTAAACATTCACCTATGGTACTTGCCAAAGTTGGATCACTATAATCCAAATCAGAGAAAAGTGTTAAAAGATGGGCCGCATGATGGTCAAATTTTGGTGCCAAATGGGAAAAAAAGTCAAATTTCTGTTGCCCAAATCATAAGTGATTACATGTTTCCTGCGGTCTTGCTTACAGTTGACCTCTTTTATTCCCTAATCTGCCCTGTACAATGTGTTCAAAGATACTTCCCCCGACTAGTCATGTCACTCAACACATGCATATGGACCCCCAGTTATGAAATAAAACACAGTGGGGAATACAAAGAAACACAGTCCAAACTCTCCAGTGTCCAAACATTGAGGTCGGTGTTTATGCAGAATCCATGGCCCTCTTTAACCCTGTTCCAAAGTAGCATAACAAACAATGAGGATTGCCTCACAGGAGAGAGGCAATGCCACATGGACGTAATTTATAAGTTAATTAGCAAAGTCTACTGGGCCAACTAGTGACAGATGTGACACCTGCTTTCATAGAAAAAAATGAAAAAGAAGAAACAACAACAGGTAGGCGTCCTCTCTAGGGAGGTTTGTGGTCACACACAGGTCACATTGGCTGGCATATAAAACAGAATTGTAATAGACTGAAATATCTTTAAAAGACAAACTATAAATATGAATGCAATTAAAAAATACACACTAAATTCTCCAACTGAATGCTCATGTATGAGGTGGAGGAATTTGTAAGACAAGAATTGTTTAGAACAGTAAAATGTTCTTTATATTTAAAAAATCTATTTGGCCAACATATTATTTAAAAGTTTGTCACTGACTTTTTTTAAACCATAAAGAACCATTAAACTGGCCAAAACTTTATACAGTATAAAGTCAAGCAGTGGAGAGGAATAGTTGATAGTAATATATTAAATTCAATTTTCATAAGAAACTATAATATGAGTGAAAATAATGCCACTTTCTAGAATTCTGCATTAGATATTTTGACTCAAACTGGGATTATCTGTGAACATGTGTTTATGTAGTGTTTTACTAAAAACAATTGCAGCTTTTTAGAGTTGCAAGAATTCAACATCTTTGTGTAACCTTAAAAACAAAGTAATGAATACATACAAAACTGTCAGCTTCCGTACAAGTGTTGATCAAGTTGGGAGACTGAGGTGAACATTCACATGTGGGGATTTTCTTTGGGTATACTCTACAGAGTAATACCTTTGGGGGAAATGAAGAGAAACAGGATTGGGTAGAGGGAGAAACTGTAAAGTGAAGCAGTTCCAGTATGGGTTCCAGCTAATCTCATGGTGAATTCAGACACTGGGTCTGTCCTAAGAGTCTTCCAAATTTAGACAGGACTATTGAATTTTTATTATCCCCAGTCCCAGTATCATCCAATAACATGTATATCTCTCTTCAAACTATTACTTCTAAGAACTTAAACCTATTAAAACATCTAAATCAAAATTTTTCTTTTTTAACTAAAAGAACTTAGAATCAAATGATTCATCTAGGACAGTGGTTATCAAAGAGTAATCCTTGTGCAATTAGTATCAACACCATCTGGGAACTTGCTAAAAACTCAACCTCTTGGGTCCATTCAGAACTACTGAATCAGAAACTCTCGGGTGGGGTCTAACAGTCTGCTCTAACAAGCCCTTCGGGGGATTTCAATGCATTTTAAAGTTTGACTTAGTACTTTTAAGACATGGGACCAACCCAGATACTCATTGTAAGTGGACTGTATAAAGAAAATACAGTACGATGAACTACTATGCAGCCACAAAGAAGAACAAAATCATGTCCTTTGCAACAGCATGGATACAGATGGAGACCATCATCCTAAGTAAATTATCACAGAAACAAACAAAACAGAATATCACATGTTCTCACTAATAAGTGAATCCTAAATATTGGACACAGAAGCACAAAGGCAGGAACAACTGATGCTGGACACTACTAGTGGGGGAAGAGAGGGGAGGGAGTAAGGGTCACACATCACCCATTGGATACCATGACCACTACCTGGGGAAGAGAGAGCTTGCTAAAAGTCCAAACCTCACCTTACTTATGTAGCAAATCTTCACATGAACCCTAAAACTCGAAAATAAAAAACAAAACAAAGTGAAAAATATTTAACAGTTGAGGAAAAAAATCATATTCAAAATATTTCAAAACTATGAGACTGGACCGGGACAAAGAAAGAACAGAGAATCACACTCATGATTAGAGTTTGGTTTATGTGGATTTTGCTCTGTTCTTCCTTGACTGTCTGTCTGACCTGGTTTCTGTTAGGCAAGCAGGTGATGTCTGGAGACATTGCACCTGTGGCAACGGGCATATCTGTGATTTTTCCAACTATATATCCTAAGTAGGTGCTGAATTGGAGAAGCACATCATTTCACTAGGATTGATAGAAAGAAGTAAAGAAGCTTTGAAAATGACAAGGATTTCCACTTTAGCAAGCTCCAACAAGATCGGGAAATAGCCTGTTTGGGGTTTAATGATGAGAACACAGGGAAGATTTTACCTAAACTTAAGATCATCCTAAGAGTATTTCAGAATGGAAATCTGTCTTATAGGATTACACTCAACCCTTTTCTTCTTGAATAGTTCTTTCCTGTTTGTCAATTGAATGAAGTTTTTTTCTAGAATAACATAGCTGGGAGAAAGTGAGCTGGACCTATCATTCACAGTCACAGAGGATAAGAATTGGAGGAAATAGTCACTTTTCAGTATGGACAACTGGCACACACACTTCAACTAAATGGTCGAGATAACCATTTCCAGTAATAAGTCATGCTGATTGCATGTTCCAAAGACATCCATCCACATGATTGTCTCCTTCTTATCATTCATTATCTGCTCAAAGGTAACCCCCTTAGAGAATATTTGGGGTTAATTTATCCAAATTTATCATCCATCTAGTTTTAGTATCTTCTAATAAAATGTTTGCTTTATTTTCCCCATAAGCTTATCAATATCTGAAATTATTCTACTATGTGTGTATGTGTGTTTTGTTATTTGCTTATGTCTTTACTAGATGAGATACTCCATGTTATTTATGTCATTTATCACTATCAAGGACTTAGAACAGTATTTGCTATATATTAGGCACAAAATTCATATTATTTTTTAAATAAATTGCCTGATCTCTTCCAATCCACTGCATTTGAACTCTAGTTGACTTCCAAAGTCACCATTTCCCCCCCACCAAGTTGCTATGTACATAAAGAAAACAATCATCACAATAAATAGTAATAACTAATACTGACTTGCTGTGTGCTTGAGTGGTTTACACAGAGTTGAATGCCAAGAATTTTAGTAAGAATTCAGGTATTATTATCCTGGTTTTGTAGATTAAAAAACTGAGGTTCTGAGACTCAGAGTAATTTTTTAAATTCACAAAACAAGCAGACTGTAGAATTACTTGAATTGGACACTCAGATTCTTAATCATTTTGTCAGCATTAGCTGAAATTTAGTTGTATCAGAATCTCTTGGGGTGTCTTCAAATTCTAGATTCTCTGCCCCTGTCATCAGAGACTCAGATACAGCAGACAGAGGCTCAGGTTCAATGATCAACTTTTCATCTCACCCAGATTTCTAAGGCAGGCAGTTCAAATGCTGCATTTTGCTATAGATTCCTGTAGAGCAGACTACACTAGGGTCATATGGTGACAAGTGGTGGGAGAAGGATGTAGTATTTGAAAAAAAAATCTGAGGAAGTCCTGATTGCATACAAGGGAAGGTGCAGTTCAGGTAATGAGTCTTAAGCAACAGTCACTCTTCCCTATGGCCTTTCGGTCATGTTTGGATCAAGTTTGGCTGTGATTAGCCTGTGGGGACAGATGAGATCAGAGACTCCTCTCTGTTACCCTTCCCATTTTTGGCTTTGGGGATCTTGCTACATCTCTCTGATGGAATGAATGGCTCTTCACTCAAAAAGGAGATAAGAGATCCCACTTTTCCTGATGGGTGACTCCAGGCTGTAGGGACAGAGGCCAAGTTTTAATCTTAGTAGAAAAAGACTTGCCATTGACGCGCCTGACTTTTGACAGCAATACTGCAGCTGCTTGTACTCAGGCCTTAAATTGGAGTGAGGGAAAGGCAGAGTCTGTCATTGACTGATGATGGATTTTCATCAGCTCATAACAAAACTGAGTAGCTCAGACAGCCTGTTGAAATAAATTTAATGCTATTTTGGGGAAAAAA
This sequence comes from Carlito syrichta, assembly GCF_000164805.1. NCBI lineage: Eukaryota > Metazoa > Chordata > Mammalia > Primates > Tarsiidae > Carlito > Carlito syrichta. Next base: position 838,618 of record NW_007258457.1, on the reverse strand, counting down.
AGAAGAAAGAAAGAAATAGTAGATTCATTTTTGGCAGCTAAATTTAATCCTGTGTGAAAGGAAAGCTAACATAATTTGAAGTGCCACAAGAACCTTAAATCTCCCCAGGATTTCTCTGCTGCTCGTCTTTCCTTTCTCTCTCTCTCTCTCTCTCTCTCTCTCTCTCTCTCTCACTCTTTCTCTCTCACTCTTTCTCTCTCTTTCTGCCTCTAGAGCTCTTCCTTCAGGGAGCCTGGTTTCCTATTTCATACGGAGGGCTTTGGCCTTTTCCTGGAGTATTCTCACTTCCTCTGGGCATTAGTGTAACTTCTCATGGTTAGCATGTATTTGTGATTGTGTCTCAGAAGGTCCTCCCTTGGGATTTCATCAGGCTGCCTGCAAGGAAGATCAGTTAAACTGAAAGAGGGAATTCCTTATTGGCTCAGATCTTTTTGCATCTCTGAAGTGGCAGATAAAGAGCATGACTATATGGTCATTCCTTCAGGGCAATATTGGATCAATTAAAATAACTTTTCCATTTCCTGATGAGCTAATGATGATAATGTCAGATGTTCGACTTTTGCTCTTCCCCTTTCCAAAAGAAACCATCAATTCAAATGCCTATCCTGCATCAGTATTGAAAAATACCTTTATTAACTCCAAATTAGCTGTATTTATTGACATACTAGAAAAGTAATGTCTAAAGAAGATTAACAAAGTCTAAAGACAAAGTTTAAAGAAGATAATAAATGGAACTCAGAATCTCACCACCTCAGAGATGACTACTGCTAGCATTTTGGGTTACATCTTTCTAGTCTTTTGTTCTCTTTATAAATCTATATTTGTACATATATATAATACATAAATGAAAACAGATTTTTATTTCAAAGGCATAGTTTCATAGTTTCTACCCTACTTTATAAACTATTATTTTCTTACTTTTTAAAAATATTAGATTACATTTTTTGATGATTATGTATTATTCAATCATAGCTACATAATTCCCTTCATAAATCCTCTATTTTTAATACTTATTCTATTTCTTTATTTTGTTTTATTAAAAATCTGTGAAGACCATCCTTCAAACACATCCCTTATTTTTGTAAAGTCGTATACCTTTTCTTTTCTTTAATTTATGTTTTCTTATTCTCCATAATTTTGTTTGTTAGTGTTTCTCAAAGTATGGTCACAAGATTAGCATCATCAGCCTCACCTGAGTATTTGTTACCAAGACCCTTTCTCAAGCTCCACCCTAGACCTACTGAACCAGAATTTCCATTGGTGGGGTCTGGCAATCTGTGTTGTAACTGCCACTCCAGGTCATTCTGACACATGCTATTGAGTGAGACTACTGGTCTGAGGTATTTGGTGATTGGAGAGAATTTCCAGTCTGTAGCCTTATCATATGATATTTGTAAGTCCTACAGCAATGCTAGTACATATATTTTCTAAGAAAATCCGAGTGTTTGCCTCATGTTTCAGATTTTTTTTTTTTTTTTTTGAGTTGGAGTCTCACTCTGTCGCCCAGACTGGAGTGCAGTGGCCGCTCCCGGCCACCGCAGCCTCGACCTGCTGGGCTCCGGCGATCCTTCCGCCTCAGCCTTCCAAGTAGCCGGAATTACAGGCATGCGCAACCATGCCCGGCTGATTTTTTTATTTATTGTAGAGATGAGGTCTCGCTGCCCAGGGGGGGTCTCGAACCCACGGGCTCAGGCAATCCACTCACCTCAGCCTCCCAAAGGCGCGGGATTACAGGCTGAGCCACCGAGCCCGGCTTGTTTCAGATTTTTTTACTAACTCTGGGAATAACAGTTTTTCTACCAGGTCTTTTAGGGTTCAAGTTTTTTTTGCATTTAGAATATCTGGCTTTTATGATCTCTCATCTGAAGAACCACACTTATCTCCTGACTTTCTCTTTGTCTTCTTTCTCCTTCCTTCCAGAATTTCTTCATTAGTAACTAAAGTTTTATTTTCATACCAAAATGTTATATGAAACACAGTTGATTACTTTTAAAAACTTCAAAATTTATCAGTTATTTCTTTTTGTCTATTGAATAAATATTTTAAACTCATGAACATGATATTTAAGACTTTTTACAGCCTGACCACTAGTTACTGTTTGGGACTGTAGAGGAGAAAAAATAATTTTTCTATTTACCCTTCATATTTATTAGCTGGGATGGACTCTTGTAACAAAAGACAAATTAAAAAGAAAAAAAAGTTTAATAACATGTATATCACATGCATAATGCATATATGTGAAATACCTAACGAAAGAAAGTAGTACATTTCAAAGAAGAGCCTTTTAATTCAGACATTGTTCTTTGAATCAAAGCAAGAAGGATACTGGGAAAACCAGTAGTGGGGAGGTGACCAGAAAGAGAAGGGTAGACAAGGGAACTTTATTACACATATTTAAGCGCTTTCTCCACTGATCAGAGTCTCTAGCGATTTAGACATCTTTCTTTCCTGGTACGGAGAAGCAGACATCCCTACAAATGGAGATTTCCTCTAAATTTAACTTTCTTCTACAAAAAGGTAACTTCTCTATTTTTTTCAAAATAATCAGATAAAAATAATCCTTAGACCAAAGAGGTATGGTTTGAGGTGGCATATTCTAGTTTCTGACAATTCTCTTCTGCCACTTCTCACTTAGGTTCTATTTTTAGTCATATTAACCACTTTTGGTTCATTATATGTCATTCTTTTCTCAGGAAATCATGTCTTAATACCATTGACTTAAAATAGCCTTCCAAAACTTTATGATATAGGAAAATTTTATTTTTCTTTTAGGACTAAGCTCAAATATCACTTCATCTGTGAAAGCTTTCCTGTTATTCTAATTCATTAAAATTGTTTAAATATTGCTTTACTTATATCTCAATATGAACTTCTTTCGCTGTCTTATTAATGATTTAGTAAACTTTTCTTACACTTGACATGTGTGTGAGGACCAGATTTTACCTTTGAAAATCTCAATGCAGTACCAAGCACTTAATAGGTGTTCAGTAAATATTAAATGTTTAAATGAGCCTCGGTGTGGTGACTCAAGCCTGTAATCCCAGCACTTTGGGAGGTCAAGGCAAGAGGATTGGCTGAACTCAGGGGTTTGAGACCAGCGTGGGCAACTTGGTGAGATCTCATCTCTACAATAAATCAAAAAACAAGCCAGGTTTGGTAGTACCCACCTATAGTTCCAGCTACGAAAGGCTGAGGAGAAGGATAACCTGAGCCCAGCAGATTGAGGCTGCGATGGCCATGAGCATGCCACTGCACTCTAACTTGGGTGACAGAGTGAGACTTCAACTCAAAAAATAAATAAATAAATACATACATAAATAAATAAATAAATAAATACTTAAATGAGTTGCATAATTCCAAATATGTATAGCAAATCATATTAACATCAAACATTCAGAGTTCATACAAATTTAGTATTACTAAAAATCTGGAAGAGAACAGATTGCTCAATGTGAAAGATATTTGATAAATTAAACAGTTTAGGTAGCAAGATAACATATTTAAACCAATTTTTGTTAAAATTCTACTAAAATGATGGAAAATAATTTGACATCTCAACATTTATGAAATGTAGATTTGATGAAGCATTTTATCTTATTTTTCTGTCATTTCTTCAAAATAATCCCAACAATTTAACATTATTTTGGTCTTGCTTTACTGACTGGAAAGCAAAGTTGGGATACATAATCTCATCATAAAATTGAGATGATCAGAATGGAATAATCTTGTACTGTTGAAAATGGATGATTGTAAATATATATTTTTTACAACCCTCTATTTTCTAAAGATCTTATTAGCTGCAGAATGCTTTAAATAATGAGATGATTTTAGCTCCCACCTGAGTCAACATTACTACTCCCTTTCCTTTATTTTTGTTTATCAAGTTTTCATATATCCAGTAAGCAACTTCAGGGAAATTAGTTATGCCATTCCGTCCAGAAATGTCTGCTTTATCACCTTCTTACATGACATGGTGGAAATGACTAATTTGGGGCAACAGAGAGACATGCAGTAGTCCTTGAAGCAGCTTAATATTGAGAGTTTCTGCCATATCAAACATTCCTTCAAATGTCTCTCAGACAAGATTATCTTATGAAATGCCTACACTCAGCTCAAGAATGAAGGAATTTATTGCAATTGGGATGGTTGAAAGATTTCAATAATATGCCTTTCACTATGAAATGAATTTTGTCCCACCTAAATTCTTATATTGAAGCACTAACCTCCAGTTTGATTGTATTTAGAGATAGGGTCCATAAATCGGCAATTCCGGTTAAATGAGGTCAAAAGACTTGGACCCTGCTTCAATAAGATAAGCTACTTTATAAGACGAGACACCAGAGAGCTTGCTCACTCTCTCTCTATGCCTTTGCACAAGGAAAGGCTATGTGGGGACAGAGTGATAAAGTGACCATCTGCAAGGCAGAAAGGGAATTCTTGCCAGAAACCAACTTTGTTGGACTTCTATCTGGGAATTCTAGCCTCCAGAGTCACGAGGACATAAATTTCTGCTATATAAGTCATCCCAAACTGTTGTATTTTATTATAGCAGACCAAACAGATGAATACATTTTTTCAATGTGCATTAGTCAAAGAAAATTGAGTTGATAATTCATATTTTAATGTCAAGAAAGACTCTCATGTTTCAGACTTACAAAAATAAGCATTTATTATGACTTTGGGAAAACATGAAGACATTTTCTAAAGTAAGCATAAGGTGACATGATGGCAACATGACCAGTGGCATCAGAAGTGTGAAGTCTCCGCAAAGGCAAATGTCCATAAAACAGTCTGTGTGAGTGGGTGTGTGCAGATGGGTGAGTAAAAGTCCATCTGATGGGAGGGAGACAGGATCAAGCAGCCAGGACTCCACTCCAGAGGCTGCTGCCCTGAGATCTGGGACCCTAGTGTGCAGGGCCATCTGCTATTCTCAGGGGTCTCTCAGAAGGAGGCAGAAAAGACCAACTGCTACTCAGTCCCTGGCATCTGGCCCATGCCAACACCCGTGGCAGTGGACCAGGAACTGCCGGTGGGAACCATGGAGAAGATGCGACAAGTGATTATATCAAGAGGCCAAACTTATAATTAACTGGCATTCCTGAGGCAGATAGAGAGACAGAGACCATCCTGGAACAAACATTCCATGACCCTATCCATGAAAACTTCCCTCATCTCATCAGAGACATACCCATTCGAGCCCAAGAGATTCAGAGAACCCCTGAATGACATCAAATTAGAATACCAACTCCTAGACACATAGTAATTTGTTCACACAATGTAGGTATAAAAGAAAAAAAATCATAAATGCAGCAAGACATAAAGGTCAGACTACCAACCTGGGAAGACCAATTTAAATAGCAGCAGACTTAGCTACAGAAACACTACAGGCTAGAAAAGACTGGAGTTCAATCTTCAGAGGTCTCAAAGATAAACAATTCCAGTCAAGAATTTCCTACCCAGCTAAGCAGAGCTTCATCTTGATGGATAACTAAAATTCTGCTTAGACATTCAATCTCTAAGAATTTATACCACCTCCAGATCAGCTCAACAAGAAATACTTAAGAAAGTATTAAATACAGCAAAAAGAAACAGAAAAAAAGGCACTACCACACTATTCCCAAAGTGCAGGGAAAAGATTGAAAACACACATATCAACCCTCAAATCAAAAGAAAACTAACAAACAAAAAACCACAACAGCAAACTCTATAAGAAACTCATAAGAATAAACTCTCACATATCAATAATTAGTCTGAAAGTGAATAGACTAAATGTACCACTGAGAAGACACAGGATGGCAAACTGGATAAAAAAATCATGAGGCAACAATATGCTGTCTCCAGAAGACTCATCTCACCAGAATGGACACTCACAGACTCAAATTAAGAGGATGGAATACAAAGTTTTCAGGCAAACAGAACACAAAAGAAAGCAGGAGTAGCGATCTTAATATCAGACCAAATACCCTGTAAGTTATCAAAAGTTCAATCCATCAATAAGAAATATTCATCCTAAACAGATATGCATCCAACATAGGAAAACTAACTTTTATAAAGCAGCCTCTAAGTAAACTAAAAAAGATTTAAATACACCACTAATAACCTTAGATAGATTATCGAGGCAAAAAATCAACAAGGAAATCTGGAGCCTCAACTTTACACTTGCATATATGGACTTTACACATAACTACAGTACACTCCACCCAACAACCATGGAATGTTCATTTTACTTATCACCACACAGAACATACTCCAAGATTGACCACATCCTCAACCATAAATCGAGCATAAACAAATTCTGTAAGATTGAAACACTGTCATGCAACTTCTCAGACCACAGTTGAATAAAAAATATAAATACCAAAAAGATCCCACATAACTCACAAAGACATAGACACTAAAACAGCATGATGCCGAGCAACTCCTGGGTCAATATGGAAATCAAAGCAGAAATTAAAAGATTTCTGGAGACAAATGAAGATAAAGACCATCTTACCAAAACTTCTGAGATGCCATAAAAGCAGTACTTAGAGGGGAATTCATTTCTTTACAAACACGTATCAAGAAAATGGAAAGAACACAAGTTATCAGCTTAACAAATCACCTAAGGGAGCTGCAAAGACAAGACCACCAAAACCCTAACTTTAGCAGAGGAATCCAGATCACCAAACTAAATTCTCAAATACATGATTTAGAAGACAAAAATATCATAGAAAAAAATCAACAACAAAAAACCCGATTCTTTGAAAGGATAAACAAGATTGATAGACCCCTAACCAGAATGACCAAGAAAAAGAGAGAAAAAGCCCAAATAAATACAATCAGAAATGAAAAAGATCAAGTCACAATGGTCCTGGAGATAAACAAAAAATTATCAGAGATTACTTTGCATATCTGTTTGGAAATGAACTTGAAAAAAAAGTGAAATGGAGGACTTTGAGACATCACACAACCTCCCAAGGTTGAAACAAGAAGATATTGAGACCTTAGATAGATCAATTAACCCAGAAAAATGACTCTGCCATAAGAAAACTACCTATTAAAAAACAAAAGTCCTGGACAGACAGCTTTCCAGCCAAGTTCTACAAAATAAACAGGGAGGAGTTGATACCAATCTTATTGAAAGTATTCCAGGCAATTGAGAAAGACAAAACTCTCCCCAAATAATTTTATGAAACTAGCATCACACTGATACCCAAACTGGTTAAATATCCATCAAAGAAAGAAGACTACAGGCCAATATCCCTGATGAACATAGATGCAAAAATACTCGACAAGGTTCTAGCAAATCAGATCCAAAAACACTTCTCAAAAATCATCCAGCATGACTAAATAGCCTTCATCCCTGGGATGTGAGGCTGGTTCGACATCCACAAGAGCATAAATGTAATTAAATACATCAACAGATGTAAAAATAGGAATCACATGATTATATCATTAGATGTGGAAAAAGCTTTTGCTAAAATCAAGCATCCTTTCTTGACAAAAACCCTCAAACACCTAGACATAGAGGGAACATACCTCAAAATAGTAAGAGCAATTTATGATAAACTCACAGCCAACATATTGGTAAATTGACAGAAATTGAAAGCATTTCTCCTGAAAAACAAACAAGACAAGGTTGCCCACTTTCATACTTCCTGTTTAACATAGTGTTGGAGGTCCTAGCTAGAGCAATCAGACATGAAAAGGAAATCAGGGGTACCCAAATAGGAAAAGAGAAAGTCACGTTACCCCTCTTTTTTGCTGATGATATGTTTCTATAGTTTGGAAACTCAAAAGAATCTGTCAAAACCTTCTTGCACTAATCAAAGACTTTGGCAAAGTCTCAGGGTATAAAATCAATGTGGAAGAGGCAGTCACATTCTTATATATCAACAGCAAACAGGTGGAAGACCAATAAAAAGCACACTCCCATTCACAACAGCAGCAGCAACAACAACAACAACAAAAGAAATGCCTCAGCATCTCCCTAATCAGATAAGTGAAAGACCTTTACAACAAAAACTACAAAAAATTGCTCAGATAAATCAAATACGACACAGACAAATGGAAACAATTCCGTGCTCATGGATTGGAAGAAGCAACATTGTTAAGATGTCCATCCTACTCAAAGCAATCTACAGATTTAATGCTATACCCTTTACATTATCAACATCATTCTTCTGAGACCTGGAAACAACAATATGGAAATCCGTATGGAAACATAAATGACCACAAATAGCCAAAACAATCCTTGGCAAAAGAAACAAAATGGGAGGTATCACACTCACAGACTTTGCACTTTAATATAAGGCTATAATACTCAAAACAGCCTGGTATTGGTCTAAGAATAGGCATATGGACTAATGGAACAGGATAGATATTCCTGAAGCAAATCCTCAATTTCTCAACCAACTCATCTTCAAAAAAGTCTCCAACAACAACTGCTGGGGGAAAGAGAACCTATTCAGTAAATGGTGCTGGGAAAACTGGCTGATCACATGCAGAAGATTGAAACAGGAGCCTTACCTGTCACCATACACAAAAATCAACTGTAAATGGATCAAAGACCTAAACGTAACACCTCAAACTATAAGAACCTTAGAAAATGCAGGAGACACCTTTATGAAAATTGGAACTGGCAACCAATTACTGATCAAAACCCCAAGTGCCTATGCCATAAGAGATACGATAGACAAGTGGGACCTCATCAAACTGAAAAGCTTCTGCAGAGCAAAATAAACTATCAAGAGAGTTGGGAGACAGTCAGCACACTGAGAAAACAATATTTTCCAACTGTATATCTGACAAAAGAAAAAACAAAACAGCCCTATTGAAAACTGGGCAAAAGATATGAATAAACACTCCTCAAAAGAAGACATATGAGCAGTCAACAGATACATGAAAAATGTGCAGGGTCACCAATCATTAAAGAAATGCAAATTAAAACTACACACACAAATTAAACACCAGTCAGGAGGCCATCATCAGTAACTCAAAAAACAACAGATGCTGGAGAAGATGCGGGGGGAAAGGAACACTTCTACACTGTTGGTGGGAGTTAAACTAGAACAACCTCTGTGGAAAACAGTGGCAATTCCAAAAATATCTAACAATTGACCTTCAATACGATCCAGCAATCTCCGTACTGAGAATATATCTAGAGGATCTCAAATAATTCTACAAAAAATGATACCTGCACAGTCATGTTTATTGCAGCACTATTCACAATAGCAAAAACATGAAACCAACCATACTGCCCATTGAAAGTAGACTGGATTAAAAAAATGTGGTACATATACACGATGGAATTTTACACAGCCAGAAAGAAGGACAAAATTATGAACTTTGAAGAAACTTGGATGAATTTAGAGTCTATAATACTCAGTGATCTATCAACAAAACCAAGAACTCAGTACTACATGTTGTCACTCATAAGCAGACCCTGAACAATTATCATAATGCTATAAGAAGGGGATTGGTAGTAGCAGGGTACTGCCAAGGGAGGGCAGAGGGGCACACTTCATTAATAAGAGTACCTGATCTCAAGCCAGGTGAAGTGGGAACCAAACTCAGGCCCAAACTTTACCTGTGCAATGACTATTTGCATACCTAATCCTGAATTGTACTCCACATCTTTAAAATGAACAAAGAAAAAGAAAAGTAAGCATCCATGCAAGCCCCATCCCTTCAATGATTTGCCTGAACTTGCATGGCAACAAAACCTAGGGCCTTAGTAAAGAGTACAGAGATGCGATTGTTTACTGCATGCATTTAGTATATTAGATGTATTAATTTAAGTTATTCACTGGGGAGGCTTCCATTTGTCCAACACACTTATGCTAGGGAAATAGTGGTATCCAAGCCAGCAAAATACCCAGTCATCATGGAGCCTGTATAATCCAGTGGAGTGGACAGAACATAAACAAGTAAATGGAACATAATTGATATGATTTTCAGAAAGCAAACTGCATATAGAAAACAAAACCAGGATGTGAGATTATGAATGACTTCCTTGCAGCTGTACTAGATTTCAGAGTGACTCTGTACCTCACAGAAGACAGAGCTTACCCTCAAACAGCTTAAAATCAAATGATGGTAACACCTTAAATAAGCAAGCAAATGTGTTAAGATTGTGTGCATAGGTGCTTATTGGAACACAAAGAAAAAAATACCTTACTCTGTTTTGAGAGGCCAGGGAAGTCTTTACCAAGGAAAGGCAAACCAATAGAGATGAAGGGTTAAATAATTCAGTCTAGAAAGAGAGAGACGTGGGTTAGAACTTGGCTTTCTTGTGTGATGCTTGCTAGTTACTTACGCTCCCTGATTCTTTTCTGTCTTGTACAACAGCGTTAATGATTACCCATCACAGTCAGTGGTGAGGAGAAGATTTGCATTCAAGGTCAAGAACAGGAAGGAGCCTGGAAGAGTCCTGAAATGGAAGTAGTTCACAGAGTATGAGGACAGAAATGAAAAGCATTAAGACAAAGATCAGATCTTGCAGATCTTTTCTAAGGATCTAGAAACATATGTTGGGGCAAAAGGCATATCCCTTGACTACTTAAAAGTTTCAAGATGTTTGATTAAACTTGCAATTAAAAATATTCACGGGAGAATTTCAACTTTTTATTTTATATGTATTTCCTCGATTTTCCGCAATTACATTTTGAATTCTTACATTTTGAATTCTTACATTTTGAATTCTTATAGCAGTTGGAGAATAAGCAATAATAACTACATTGAATTCATCAAAGAAGACAAAGGGCCTAAATTTGACAATATTTCTGCTTGAACAAATTATAGTAATGTTTAATAACCTCCAAATAAGTGCATTAGTCTGTTGACTTTGGTATCTCGGGCCTTTCTGACACAAAAAGATGAATATTTTTTTTTCTGTAATCTTTGTGATTATCCATATACCTTTATTTTATTGACAAAATAATTGGGCCTTTCTGACACAAAAAGATGAACATTTTTTTTCTGTAATCTTTGTGATTATCCATATGCCTTTATTTTATTGACAAAATAATTGGGCAACAGTAACTTAGAAACTCTGCTACATCATCCATTGTGTACATTTACTTGACATGAATGGCCTGTTTACAGAAGATATACTTATGCTGATCATATTCACATTCTACAGCCCAGCTAATTCACTCCTAAGTACATGACCATTAGAAATCTGCAAAGATGCTCACCAAAAAAATATGAGTAGGATAAATTGTAAACTCCCTAAATGCTCATCAATAGTATAATGGGATAAGAATATTTTGGTGTATTTGCAAAAAATAAAATAGTATATGGCACTAATAATCAACAGGAAACAACTATGCATAATATAATGTATCTTACAGAAAAAAATAGATTCCATAGGTGTGTGTGTGTGTGTGTGTGTGTGTGTGTGTGTACTTGATCACTAGGAGGGGATGATGGTTAATTTTATGTGTCAAATTGACTGGGACTTGGGGTACCCAGATATCCCTGATGTGGATGGGTCTCATCCAATCAGTTCAAGGGCTAAATAGATCAAAGAGACTGAGGAACAGAGAATTGCTCCTGCTTGATTTCCTCAAACTGGGACACTGGCTTTTTTTTACCTTGGAACTTGAACTGAAGCATCATTACTTCCTGGGTCTGGAGATTGCTGGTCTTTGGACTCAGACATCACCCTCAGTTCTCCTGGGTCTCCAGTTTGCTGAATCACCCTGCGGATCTTGGGACTTGTCTCCATAACCATATAGGTCTCTCTATATGTGTAAAGAATGTATACATATTCTATTATTTCTGATTTTCTGGAGAACTCTAACTAAAACAGAGTATTCTTAGAGTGTTAGCAATAGTTTGTTTATTAACCTGAATTCAATGAGTTGTACATTTAACTATGGAAAAATATTCAGGTAAATTTAGGTTGACTCTCAATATAAGGTATCCTTTTTTTCAACTTTTGAGGAATTTTCTATTAAGGTAACTGCATGCCTCCTCATTGAGGTTAGAGGATATAATATTTTTTTTAAATGAGGACCAGGAATGGTGACTCACCTGTAATCTTAGCACTTCGGGAGACCAGTAAAGGAAGAATGCTTAAGTCCAAGAATTCTAGACCAACCTGAGTAGCATAACAAGACTTAATCTCTACAAAAAAGAAAAACTAAAAATGATAAGTTGGGCATGGTGGCATGTGCCTGTAGTCCCAGTTACTTAGAAGCCTGAAGAAGGAGGATCATCTGAGCCTAGGAGGTCGAGTCTGCCATAAGCCATGATTGTGCCACTGTACTCCAATCTGAGCAACAGAATGAGACTCTCACCAAAAAAAAAAAAAAAAAAAGGAAAAGAAAAAAAAGAGTTTGGAACATCTTATCATCATTGTCCAATGACAAATGTTATCCTCTGGGTTATCCGTAGTCCGTTTGCCTAAACTAAGTTTAGCTTCAGGTCAGAGGGTCTGGCATAAGCCAACATGTTCCCTGGAGACTTCCACATTTCTAAGGCTGTAAATCAAGCTTTTCTTCACATGGATTCTAGCTGAATGAAGTCCTAGGATCACTGAAACTGTACTTGGCAGCTTTGATATAGAGTATATTCTGATCTGTGCAAATGCCACATCTCCTGAGATTTCCAAGTTACACTGCAGTAGAAGGGGAAGGCCTTGAGTAACCTGGGAAAGATCAGGGCAAAACACCAAAAAACATTCCATTTATAGGGCTTTGTGTATGACTCTCTCTTAAATGTGTTTTAAAGTCATTTTTAGAGAATCACTCTTACAAAAAAAAGTAGAACACTGAAGCTCCTATGGGAATCTCATCATACCTGAAGGATACTGAATTTACTACTTTAAAAAATAGAATTGTTCAAATGTGTTGCTTATATAAACAGGGTCCTAGATGATGATCATATGCCTTCTAGAAAAATAATCCAAAACCTTTTAATCAAAATCACTAACTGCACCATGGAATTTTGGTCTTTTTTAAAAGATAAAATATTAAGTATTAAACTTTTTAAAGTCAATTAACAAATTAACTTAAAATGTTTACCTTGCATGGCTATCATACTCACTCTATCCTACCCCATCAACACCACTTCCAGCAAACCCAGAAATATAGAAATAATAATAAGTGACAAGAAAAAGAACCTCAGAAGGTTTATGTATTTATCTATTGCCAAGTACAAAATACAATATTTTAATGGGTTAACAGTTTCTTATTTTAAGAACTGGATCCAAAGACAGTGAACAAATCATGTTTCATGTGTAACTGATTTTTATATTCACAAAGTTTTCTGTATTTTTGCTGACACCACTATCAACCTTAAAAATAAAGTAATCCACCCCCATTTCATATGGCTAGTGTTTTCCTGATACCTTTGAAACTATTAAAATGTTTAGTAGCTGTCTTGTATGTCTTAAATACAAACTTTGGCACTTTTCACCAAAAGCTCATTGGACCTTCGCTCAAAAAATTCCCCACTATCAGTCTGTCAAAACCTCATCCGTCAAAAATTGTTATGCTGAATATTAACTGTTTTCTTTCTAGTTTTCTCAACTGCTATGTCCTTTGCTCAACCTGGCCACTTAGCAGAAACCATGGGACAAGTCAAGCTTTCTAATGCTGGATCATTTCCAATTCCCAATCTACTAAATGTCAGCCAAAGCCCTAAACTCTCACAAGTGTCATGTCTTGATTAATCATTTGTTAATTTGAAAGCAAAGTGCTACATTTTCTGGTAGAGAAAACAAAAATAATCAGATGGCTTGCTTTTTTTGTTGTTGGATTTTCCTTCTACTGTGGCCCAGATCAATGGGTATGAACAGAGTGTAGTTTTAGAGAGAGGCTCGCTCAGACTTAGGGTTATACCCAGCACATATAAGACACACAAAGAAGTAAAAATTTAAAATAGTTTTAAAAGGTCTTTAGTGGGATGCAGTGGCTCAAGCTGTAATCGCAGCAACTCAGGAGGCTGAGACAGGAAGATCACTTGAGGCCAGGAGTTCAGTGGTAGCCTAGGCAACACAACAAGATCCCATCTCTAAAACAACAAAAATACATTAGCCAGGTGTGGTGATATGACTGTAGTTTCAGCTTCTTAGGAGGCTGAGGCAGGAGGATCAATTGAGCTTGGGCGTTTGAGATTGCAGTGAGCTATGATCATATCATTGTACTTCAGTCTGGACAACAGAGTGAGATCCTGTCCCTAAAACACTTTTTTTAAAAAACAAGTTTAGATAAAAATAAAGATGGAGATTTCTTGTTAGACTAAATGTTGTAGAAAAATATTATTAAATGTGATTGGCAGTGACAGGCATCTGGTATAAAACGAAAGTGCTTCTCCTGTTGGGGCCTCCTCAAAGTTGTTATTTGATATCCAATGCTTGTCATGTGTCTGGATTATTATGGCTGTTCAGAAGAAACAATAGAGTATATATAAGTTTTAAAGGACTTTGCAGTAACTTGGAAAAATTATTCTTAATGCTAGTTTTTCAAATTTATGTGGAAATAATATTACTCTGATATCTCTGTGTTGCTTTGTGTTGTTCTCATCTGCCTGGCATCCTCTCTCCATGAGTCATGCCCCTGGAAGTCTCTCACTCATAGTCTCAGCCCTTTCTTCTCAGCCACAGGTATGGACCAGTCTCTGCCAATCATCCACCCAACAACAGTTACTCGTTCAAGGAGTGAGCTCAAGAACCTAGCAGGGCCTGAGGGCTTTACCTGGAAAGAAATATGGACATTGGGATTAAAAAAATAAAACAACACTCTCTCCACTGGACTGTTTTGTCTGGGCTTGCAATGATCAAGTTCTCTGTTACATGAAGAGATCTGATCTGTGGTTGGAGAAAATGAGAGGGAACATAAACAAGCAGAAACAAGAGTGAGGAGGAGTCCTGCTCAGACTAACTTCCAATCTGAACCCACATGCAAGGATCTGCAAAAAATACTCTTTCCAGGTGGGCTGGAAACTTTAGTCATGACAGATTGGATATTCATAGTCAGCATATTACATTTCTTATAGATCTTCCTGTTCTTCCATATTAGCAAATAAAAGTGCCTCCCTATAATTTGTATCTTGACCAGAACTCCAGCATCATGGAATGAGCCTTTTCTGTTTATTGTATGATAGTCTTTTCCATATTTAAAAATGCCTTTGTATTCTTCCAGTCTCGCTTTTGCCAAGATAAAATATCACTCAGCTCCATGAAGAGAGACAAACTTTTGTTTCTATGAGAATTTTCTGCCAGGTCAAGGTGTGGGGTAAAGACATATGCCCTGCAACCCTTTCCCTGATGAGTACTCCTTGACTGGAATGATGGTCCCTGGCCATGGCCGTCTGCACCCAGTCAAGATGTTTTTGGAGATATGTACACTTGAGCACTCATGGTACATGCTAAGAGAGTAAAAGCCTTGTTTCCTACTTTTCTGCACATCACACTATTTTTTGTGTTTTACTCCTTCTCCCCTCTGGGAGTATATAACATCTCCTAACACCTCTTGGAGCAAGGGGAGCTTTGTGCCTACTGGCCACAATCAATTTCTCAGTATCATAAACCCATGTCTGTACTAACCTGTCCTTGGAATGATGTCTTTGAAATAAGTAAACATTACTCGAGCACCCTATCTGATTTGGGGCTCCAACTATATACAAGGTAACTAGATAGATAGCAAGATAACTGGATAGATAGTAGGATAACTAGATAGATAGAAAAATGACTACAAGATAATTAGATAGATAACAGTATCTTAGATGCAATCTGTCTACAGAAGTGAAGCATAAGAAAGGCAACTCATGTGAAGTGGAAGAGCAGCATATACTAAAGGTAAAATGCTATGATATGGCCTCAGTAGGAGTGCTCTGCTTATATTTTTTATAAAGAGTGGATATAATAAAACAATTGAGAAAAGATTTAAAATTTCAACCAAGTTCTGTCAGTGCCTAGGAAGTGTTAGAAGTCAGTGGGGGGCAACATCCTCAGGTCCCCTCCCACTGTTGAAGCTTTTTCTGTCCTCTCGATAAATCTTGATTTCAAAAAGAAAAAAAGTAAGTGGGAAAAAATATATATACTCAGTAGCAAATTAGGAGTGTAAACATGAAACACAAATTTGAAAAAATGTGATATTTTAGGATTTTTAAGTTAATCAACCAGTTGGCATAAAATCTGACTTGTTCTAAAAAGAGTTAGGATATAGAAAAGACATGTGACTTAAGTGAGAATATAAAGATCAGTTGAAAATTTTTTAAAAAATCATTCCTACTGATAATTTAGACCAAAAACAAGAGTGATTGATTGTGGGTGGAGGGTTGGACAAGTTTATTTTTCATAGCACAGTCCCAAACTCCAATGATATGTGTCAATTCTGAATGGTACCAGGATAATTCTGTGATCTCTCACCATTGACATAGTGGTTTTAAAAGATCAAATAAGTATTTCTAGTGTAGGTTTTAGAAAGACAATAAAATTAAGTTAATTGTAATAATCATGTACTTATTTAAATTTCAAAGATCTTAGTAATTATGTATCCTTCTGTGGATAGATTGTATCTCAAGTATTTTACTTTAGAATTCTAAACATAAGTCATAGATATTAAATAAGCAAGATTCCTAAATAAATAAATAAATAACAGTGGCCATCTTTTGTCTGATTGTAAATGTCTCCTAAATAAAAGTCTATGTGATAAATTTCTAAATGAACTTGATTTAATGATATTATTCAGCTTTTTTGTTGTAGCCCAGTAGATGATAATTTCTATACAATCCCTCAAAATTTATTCAAATTGACTATCTTCCTTGTCCTGATTTGTGCCCTCTCACATTCCAAAGATTTAAGAGGTTTTCTCTAGACTTCAGTCTTGGAGTTTTAACTCTGGTCTACTTTATATAGAGAAATCCAAACTGTCATTTGCTTGGGAGTAAAACATATATATATATTTTTTACTTCCATGGAAAAGTATACAACAGAGGAGGTACAGGCCTCAATTTTCAAGTTATAAACTGTGGGTTCAACTCTAAGATCTCTAACTCACTAAGACCTTCTGAGTCCATTTCTATATCTATAAAATCAAAGCCATCATGTCTGCTTTATAAGTTTGTTATGAGGGTCTGATTGTTTTTCCAAATCCCCTGGTATGTTGAAGTATTAAACCTGTAGAAACTTATTTTGTAAATGTAAAATACGTGAGATACAAGCTATCCACAGAAGGATACATAATTACTAAGATAAAGTGGAGATATATGACAAATAGAATATAATATCTTTGACATCTTTAGAATTCTAACATATCAGTAACAGAATAACTTTTGCTTTGGAAGTAATTAAAAAGTTTTGCCAGGCACTGTGGTTGTTCCTGGTAATTTGCAGTTGAATAATATGAAGTTCCTTTCCCTTAAAGAAGCAATAGTATAGGAACACATGGGCAGATAATTTTAGAGTTGTGTGTTGCGTGGCTAGATCTATTTATAAGGCAGTTTATAGCATGCAGGAAAGACTATTGTCTTGGACTGGATGAGGGAAATAGCTTATCTATGAAGGCTTTCTGGAAGATCTTATGCAGAGTTTAGCCTTGGATGAAGTGCAGGAACTAACCAAGGAAGGTTCGTCTACACAGACAAAAAAGACTCAATGACTGTATCAAGTAGGTAAAATATGATGAGGAACGGTAAACTCTTTAAAGTACAAGATTAAGAGAAAATTTCAGAGACATAGTCTATCAAACATTAACACTAAAAGAAATTCTCATGCTTCACTATTTTTCCAGGGCAGACGAAAGATAGAATTATTTTAATACAATTGCTAAAGTCAACATGCAAGATCTCTTATTATTTTTGAGTGTATAGCAGCAATCCTATTACAATCAGACAAAAGATGGCCACTGTTATTTATTTATTTATTTATTTATTTTTACCTGTCTAGCAATACAATAAACCAGAAAACTAAAATAATATATATGGTTCATATTAAGAAAAATACAAAACTCTCATTATTTGTATAGGACAAAGATTTATTTCTGTAAAATCCAAGAGGGTCCAACTATTGGAATTAAGATGTAAATGTAATTGAGCTACACAAATATTGAGGGTAAAAAACATGGTAGGTGCCTTATGTAACCAACAATTACCAAGCATAATGTGGAAAAAGAGTCTACACATAACAGGAGCAAGAAGCGGAATGCTTAGAAGTAATCTTAACAAGAACTCCTCTGAGCTGAATTAATCTGAATATTTTTGCTGAGAGATTCAAAAGAAGACTGAAAAATGAAGAGACATATCAAGTCCACAGATGGGAAAATTGAATATGATAAATCAATTTTTCCTTTTTTAGATTTTATGCAAATCTAGTAAAAATCATAGTGCATTTTTTGAACTTGACAGTATGATTTTATGACTGAATCATTTAGACAAATAATTATTGGGAATTGTAAAGGAATATTTTTTAAGTATAACAATTAGTGTGTACTCAATAATGCATCAGTCATGTACATTTATAATAAAGCTATAAAAATTAAAGGATTTCAATATTGGAATAAAAATCCAGAAACCTACCAAATAAAATATGAACACATGAACGTACTTTGTAACAAAGGAGAAAGCAGATTCATTAGAAAAATTAAGCATTATTTAAAAAGAACACTTTCAAAATTGCTAACTTCTTTAAATAAAGGCTTCACAAGCCATGTACAAGTATAAATAAATTATAGAGAAAATGTGATAAATCAAATCAAAACAAAATAGATAGAAATTTACTCAAATTAACTATGAGGTATGGTTGTGTAAGGGTATCAGAATTCACAAAGAAATTTTTCTTAAATTACCCTATATACAAATTTAACACTATTGTGTTACAAAGTACCATAAATGCAATTAGAAGTTAAATACAAAATATATAAAATATCTCAAAGCAAATAAAGGATTCATAGTCTTAATATGCTTGAAGAATCTTAAAAAATACAAGTTTTAAAATAGAAAGAAACAAGAATTTATATATGAAATATAAATGTCAAAGAAGTATTTCAATAAATTGCTAATCTGACTGGCAAGATAACACACCTTAATTAAATTGAGGCATCATTTCTTTTGCTAATGAAATAGAGCAATTTTTTGTAATTGCTATTTCCAAAGAAAATATTTGTTATAGATATAATGATAAAGACATCCATATGATTTGTATAAAATTAAAAGTCTAGGAAGTACAAACTTCTGAAAAATAACTTAATATAGATCAATAAACATAAAATGTTCAAAGCTCTAGATCAAATGATATTCTTTTTAGCTGTTATATTAAGAAAATAAAAATCTGGAAAAATATTTATTTTTTAAAAGTCTCTACTACCTTATTTTTCAAACAAGCTTTTTATTCATGCTTAGGGAATCATAGAAAAGATAGTACAGAGAGTTTCTATAGATTCCCCATCCAATTTCTCTACTATTAACATTTTAAATTAGGATTGTACATTTGTCACAATGAGCGGACCAATACTAACACATCATTATTAATGAAAGACGGTACTTTATTCAAGCTTCCTTAGTTTCTTCCCTAATGTTCTTTTTCTGTTCTAGAATCCCATCCAGAATACAATACTATGTCTTCTTAGGCTACTCTTAGTTTTGACTGCTTCTTTGTCTGTCTTTGTTATCAGATGATCTTGAGAGTTTTGAGCAGTTCTGGTCAGGAATTCTGTAGAATAGACCTCATTTGGAATTTGTGTGATGTTTTTGAAACAGTTATAGTGGGTTTATGAGTTTTGTGAGGAAGATCTAGAGGTGGAGTATCATTTTTATCACATCGTATCAACTGGATGTAACATCAACATGACTTCTCACAGTAGCTGTCAATTTTATCACCCAGCTGAGGTAGTATTTGTCAGGATTGTCCATTTTTAACACATTCTCCCTACTTTCTATGCTGTGTTCTTTGGAAGGAAGTCATTTTGTGTAGCCCACACTTAAGGAATAAGAAACATTACTCAAAAAATAAACAAACAACAAAACCCTAGAAACTTAGTACCCCTAATTTCAGAAACATGAAACTGGTTAATTCTATATTTCTGTATTTCTGTGATATGGTTCAATATATAACCATTACAAATAACATTTGAAAAATCAATTTCATGTTGGGGGAAATTATCATAATAGAGTAAGTGAAAAAGAGTACTGTGTATATAACATGAAATGCATTATTGAGAAAAGATATGTATATATAACAAATTAGTGTAAAAAAATCATGGTTATAAGGTCAATTTAAATTTTGTTTTATAGTTGTATTTTTCCAAATTTTCTACAATGATTTATTTCTTTTATAATCAGGAACATAATTTTCAAAAGCAAAATTAAGGCAGTTTTTCCACTAAAGGAATATGTTTACCAAGTGGCCTCGACATATTTATGTTGGCTGGACAGTGTGTTCACTCCCTGGGACAGGGTTGGAAGTCCATGGACAAACTTTTCTGTTTCCTTTGTGTTGCCGAAATGTTGACCCCCCTGATGCGCACATACCAGACTCACACAGGAACTCATTCTTTCTTCAGGTATGTTACACCATAGAAGTACAACTTTAGAAATATTAATGCTGATATATTACTTAAACCCTAACTGAATTCCATGGCTCTTACTGATTATCTATTAATAGACTTCAATTAAATGAGGAATCTCATCAATTTAAAACATTTTTGTGTGTGTGTTTGCTAGAAAGACTAGCATATAGTCAAGTTGTGGGTTAACCTCTTGGTATCACAAAGTATAATTAAACTTTCTCTTTAAAGAAAATTGTCAATCCACATGCTGTTATAGGAAATTATATCCCCCAATGGTAATGACCAGATCACAACAAGAATATCAACTTTGAGACAATTCACTGATCTTATTAAAATTTACTCAGTTTTACTTGCACTTATTTGTGCGTGTGTATGTATGTATGTTTTTAGTCCTATGCAATTTTTGTTTTTGAGTCGGGGTCTCACTCTGTCATCCAGCTGGAATGTAATGGCATAATCATGGCCCACCACAGCCTCGACCTTCTGGGCTAAGGAGATCCTTCCACCTCAGCCTCCCAAGTAGTTGGAATTACAGACTTGTGCCACACTGTCCATCTAATTTTTTGATTGTTTTGTAGAAATGAGGCTTCGCCATGTTTGTCTAAACTGGTCTCAAACTCCTGGGCTTACACAATCTTCTTGCCTTGGCCTCCTAAAATGCTGGAATTACAGACACGAGCCACCGTGCTGGCCTCTATGCCATTTTATCACATGTGTAGGTCCCTGTATCTACTACCATAGTCAAGATACAAACAGTTCCATCACCACAATAAAAATTTCTCCTGTTGACTTTTTATTACTGTACCCACTTCCCTTCTGACCACCACATCCCCATTTCTTACCCTTGGAAATCACTAATCTGTTAATTTATATAATTTTGTCATTTCAAGAATGTTATATAAATACAGGTGTGTCATAAAAAATTGAATGCACATTTTAAGAGAGGTTTGTCATAGTCAGGAGTTTCTGGATGCTGATGGTGACCACTTTGAGCACTTCTTGCAATTGTAAAAGTCGAATGTGATTTGTCTTCATCCTTACAATTTTAATACATTTTTTGACACTTTCTGTAGATTAACATACTTTGTGACCTTTTGAGATTAGTTTATGTATACCCCCCTCAGCATATAACTCTCTTGAGATACATCCAAACTCTTGCATGTACTAATAGTTCCTACATTTTTATTGCTAGGTAATATTCCATGGTATGATGTGCCACTGTTTGCTTAAATATTCATCCACTGAAAAATATTCAGGTTATTTCCATTGTTTGCAGTTTTCGGCTGTTATGAGTAATGGTGCTATGAACTTTTCTTACAGGTTTGGATGTGAACATAGTTCTTTATTTTTCTGGGATAAATGTCCCAGAATATCTAGTTGCATGTTTGGTTTCCAAACTGTTGTCCTTGACCTGACCCTACCCTCCTACATATTCTATTAGGAAAGACATAGAAAAATAATAACAATAGCTAAAATGCTTGTTACAGATGGTCGGAAGAACTATAGATATGTGGATGTCTAATTTTAATGTAAATGTTATTGTAGTATGCAATCTGAAATTTACACAATCAGTGTAGTTTAATGATTTTTCACAAAGTGAGCACCTAGGTGAACAGAACCCAGAGCAGGTAATAGACATTACTCGCAGAAGACTGTTCAGACACTGCTGGCAACTCCCATAACCCATGCTTCTAGGGAGTCATACTCCTAATTTCTGACACCATAAGTATTTCTGTCTACTTCTGAACTTTACACAAGTGGATTCGTATGGTATTTATTTTTGTATCTAACTTCATTTAAGCTTGTATTTGTAAGAATAATCCGTAATTTGGCATATCGTGGCATGTGGCAGTTCATTCATTCTCATTGTTGTGCAGTATTCCTTTGTATGAATCTACCATGATTAAGTTAACTATTCTGTAACTAATTGCATGATTGCCTCCAGTTTTCAGTTACTATGAATGATGACACTGCAAACATTCTTGCATGTATCACTTAGTGAACACTCAAAAGTGATTTTTTCGTGTATATCTATGAGAAGAATTGCTGATTCAGGTGGTATACATACATTCAACTTTAATAGATGTGGCCAAATAGCATTCCAAAGTAGTTGCACTAATTTATGCTCTCAGTAGCGGCATATGAGAGCAGCATATTCAAATATGTGTTTAAAAGCTCCTTTCTTTTCACACAAGAAAACTGGGATGAAAGATGTTAACGTTTCTTAATGTCACATAGCAAAAGAAAAAATTCCTTGGTTACAATCTCGGTTTTCCTAACTCCAGTGATACTCTTTTTCTAATTGATTATGATGTCAAATAATTGACTTCACTTAATACATCTAATTTGCCTCTCACTTTTTCCATAAATAAATTCCTTTACATTTTGTTCCTCTGGTGTCCTTCTAGTTGAAGACTAGAAGGTTATTGGTTCCCTCTCTATCTCTGCCAGCTCATAACCAACGTTTACTTTTGATTAAGTGTAGTAACTTGCTACATACATCATTTCTGTGAATACATATGTTTCAATATTTAACTTTTAACTATTTTAGCTTAATATCTTGACATTTTGAATGTTGTATTTTTGAGAATTAATATGTCTTTGATATCAATCTACATTATAAAGTGCAGTTAATAATCAATAAAAGCTTATGTTTAATTGACATCTAACTAACTAAAGGTTAAAGAGTCATCTAAAATTTCAATGAGATAGTAGACCAATATAAAGCAAAGTCAAGACCCAGAGGAAGTTTTGAAGAAAATATAGGATAACTATATTATGAGACAGAAAATACATTGAATTCGAAAATCATAAGCAGAGCTAAATTTTATTTTGTAACAGTTTTATAATTTGCCAATTTAAATAAATATGGACCAAATTTTTAAAAACTCAGATAACAAGTAAAATGAAATATATTACTCAAGAGAAATATAAATTAAAGGTAATAAATTGCGTGCTAAAAGTCTATTTTTGATAAAATTTGAAAAATAGATGGGAAAATAATGAAATAGAAAATATTTGAAAATAATCAATGTCAGTCATAAGATCCACAGGAAAAAAATTTTTACCTCTGGAAGGGAAAGATTTTTTTAAATTTGAATCTCTTTAGATGATAACTAATATATATCTCAGAATGTTTTAGGTGCTTTGATATGAATCAACAACTGGAAGAAGGAAGAAATAATCTAAAACCATAAGAAACTCAAAGAAAACATGATCAATTGTTTATATTGAAAATTTTAAACATAGTTCATATAAAATGAATTTGACCTGAGATCTTAAGAGTTTTTCTCAGGTTTATAGGATGATACTGTAAAAAAATTATACACTAAATAGCATCTACAATTAAAATAATTAGAATATTTCACCTCAAAGAAATTTACATTTCGGATCTTAGTTTATCCTAAGATTTTTTTTGTCATATAAAGATAGATAATTTTTATCAAATGCATTTTACAGTGTAGAAACTGAATTTGTACCATAAGTGGTGAGATCAAGCCTAAAACATGTTGATCTTGGCATTAGTTACAAACAATGAACTTCTCTCTGGATTCTGGCAACCTAAGAAAAATCCCTTAAGAAGAAATTTAATATTTGGCCTGTTGTCCTCTTACTTCAACATTTACATTTCTCCATAAATAATGATGATCATTATTGAAATAATAATATTTTAATAACATTGAGGATTAATTCAAATAAATTAGTTTTGTGAAATTCAATTTTCTTTAGTAAAACATAAAAGGCAAATGACTAAAGAAAACATGCAAATAATTGTATAATAATCATGAAAAGATGCTGAATTTTTATAATCAGGACAATTCAAATTATAATAATGAAATACCACTTTCATCTATAGATTACCAAAACTTAAAAGATGTATGAAATCTAGTTTTATGAACATGTGGGAAAGGTTTATTCTCATACATGGTTGGTGGGAATATAATGACCACAACATTTTTCAATAGTAATTAAAACTTAAAATACATATGTCATTTCACTTAGTAATTTATTTCTAGAAATCTCTAATTTAAAATTAGTTGCTGAAGTGTTTAAAATATATGTACCTACATGCCTATATGCACACCAGAATGATTATATATATCTATATATATGACTTTAAATAGCAAGCAATTGGAGAAAATATGTTGAAAAATGTCTAAATTATTCTTGAAGATTATACAGCCATTAAAAATAACCACAGACATTTATGTACTGACTTAGAAAATGAATTCACATTACTAAACACAAAAAGTAACTTGTACAAATATGTATGATATGATCTAATTTTCTATATTGTGAATTAAGAATATATACAGTATACTTTATATACATAAAGTATAAAAGTATGTACATGTTTGGATATATATATATATCACAAGAGTAAAAGTCTAAGACTAAAGAAGTGATAAAACTTCACCTGGGTGAAACAGAAAAAAGCATTCCTGCTGGTACATCAGGCTGGGTGGAAGGACAGATGTAGATAGAATCTGCTGCCAAGTTGCCAGGAAATGTTATTTCTCCCAAGGCCAAGCAGTCTTAGCATTCATGTAGAAAAATACCACAATGACTTGCTTTTTGAGTGTCTGTTGCTTCTTTCTGGTGATGTCCCAGACTTGCTAACTACCCTCTAGTAAGTACACCTAGTGGCTAACCCATCTCTTCGCTTGACAGTCTCCAGTTCCTAGTAAATTACACCTTTCCTAACCCCTAGAGATCGCAACCAGTGTACAACTGATGATCCCAGCTTCCTTTAGATCCTCTCTGCATCCTTCAGTGGGAGCCCCTACTGGTCTCTAGGTGCTTCCTTCTTTGGTCCTGTCAAGTGGCACTCCACGGTTCCTCTGCAGATTCTGTCTTTGATGCTTCCAGTCAAGAAATTTTATTTTGTTAGAGTGCAGGTTTGAATAATTTCTGGTGGTCACTGGATAATTCAAGTTTAACAGCATGTACATATATGAGGGGAGACTCCCCAAATCTGGAATTTATTTATAAAATATAGTATATCTTTTCTTCCATGTCTAAACATCAGTCACCTTCAAAGTACCCTCCATGTGATGCAATATACCTTTCGAGATGCTTTTTCCACTGCTCAAAACAATTTTTAAACTTGTTCATTTTGATGCCTTTTAGTGCTTCTGGGTTTTTTTGTTTCACTTCTTCCATATGAGCAAAAAGTTTTCCTTTGAGGACTTTGATCATCAAGGGAAACAAACAAACAAACAAAAATGGTTGCTCTGGATGAGATAGAATGAATAGGGAGGGTGGGGCATGGGGAACATACTGTTTTTGGTCAAATACTGCTGAACACTCAGTGTAGTGTGAGCAGATGTGCTCTTAAATCACCCATCATGACATGGGCAAATGCGTTGAAAGAATCTCTAAACAAAATCCACTGAAGCCCAATGCAGCCTTTCACAACAACGCTAACTGGTACACTGATGCAGATGGGTTTCTTGAAAACTTATCTAGTTGGGGAAGCCTATAACACAAGGGACCTACCCTCCAAAAATAAATTTGGCTTTTTTTGTGTTCCCTTTGGATGTGTATAGATGGTATATGCATGTGCCTATCTATCTACCTACTTACTTAGAATTTCAATTGGCAAAACAGAAAAAATTTTGGAAGGTGCATATCACATTTAAGCAGCTATTGCTCTGACATATATATGAATAGAAGAGTGATGAGAACTTTTATAAATAATGTAAAATTTTCTAATTATAATATTTATAATAAATATATATTACTGGGTTTTTTGCTTTTAAAAAAGGAAAATTAACAAATTTAAAAAAGAAATTTATCTCAGTCAGTTTTCTCCCCTTTCTCTCTCCCTCTCTTTCTACACACACACACACACACACACACACACACACAACACACACACACACACACAACACACACACACAACACACACACACACACACACACACACACACACACACAATTTCTGAGAAAGCAGAGCATCTTGAGTTAATCTTATGGAAACTACAGACATGATAATTACTCTTTAATTGTTTTCAAAAATCCAAATCTATATTTTAATTTAATTTCGGTTTGAATTCTTTTCTCAAAGGACGGCTATTAAAATAAGCAATAAAACATTAAGTATTTATAATATATAATTATATATAATTTTATTACTATGTAATATACATTTTCTTATATGCAATGCATTATACTATATACTTTGCTTGATATCTATGTTTACATCTATCTATATCTATACCTATATCTATATCATATATTACACTTGCACGCTTAAAATAAACTGGGCTGAGTTTCAAAGTGAAAGTTTACCTGACTAGGGTTTAATTAAACCACTTTCAAGGTGTGGTTCTCCCACATATATCTGGCAAAAAAGAGCATGTGAATGAAAATGAGAACCAGTCAATGGATAGGTACGGGGTCACGTTTAGACTTAATTAGTTGTCATTGCTGTTCTTGTTTCTCTAAAAGAGAATGCAGATGGAAAAGTAATTAATGTGTCAGCTAATTAGTGATCTCCTTTGCCAATTGTACATGATAAATAAGCAGATTGCAGAAAATGCTCAGCAGGTTGAAGCAAGGTGAGGACGGTAGGGTGAGACGAAGAGATACTTATACCTGGACTGGCAAAAAACCCTAAAACAAATTATGTACTTCTTTGCATATCATTTTAGCCAGGAGGTATCAGAAAGAAAGATAAATCTTAAATTTTTAGAATAATTTTTAAAGTAAATGTGTAACCGGCCAGGCGTGGTGGCTCACGCATGCCTATAATCCCAGCACTTTGGGAGGCCGAGGTGAGAGGATTGCCTGAGTCCATGGGTTTGAGACTAGGCTGGGCAACTTGGCAAGACCTCATCTCTACAATAAATCAAAAAAATTGTGTGGTGGTGAGTGCCTGTAACTCCAGCTACTTGGAAGGCTGAGTTGAAAGGATCACCTGAACCCTGCAGGTCAAGGCTGCAGTGGTTGTGAGAGTGCCACTGCACTCCAGCCTGGGTGACAGAGTGAGAGATTCTAACTCAAAATAAACAAACAAACAAACATGTAATTAAGAGCATTCTATATCATTTTAGGGGTATTTTGCTAGCAAATATGATTTAATGCAAATAATTGCTATGTCAAAATTCAATTTTTAAAATGTCATCCAATTTGTTAATATAAAATCAGACACAATTTTTATAGGATGACAGATTTTCAACACTAATAGTCAATGTAAAAATGTAATTTTTAAAAGCTGTCCCCTCTCTTTGGAATCTTTTTGATTAGGAAAATATTTATTGCATATCTATTGCACCCAGATCAATGTTTAATGCCGTGAATGGGATTTCCATATACCTCACTAAAAAAGTTGCAGAAAATGAAATATCTGCCCAAACAACCTTCCTCTTAATGTTGATTCCAGAGAGTTTAGCTGCTTGGCCCCTCCACTTGGTAAAGTGATAAAAATTTGGAATCATGGGGAAGATAAAATAATGAATAACTGAGAGACAGTGCTTCCTATTTAGTGAGTACAGTTAAATGAGAGTATTCATGAAAAAAGGGATTTTAGACATTTTGCAGTCAGTCTTCCACCTCATTTGTCATTTTAGGGATTCCTAGTAACATTAAGCCAGTTAATTGTGTATTTAATTATAAGGTTGGAACTGAAACATATTGAAACACACTGAAACACAATTATCTTTCCATAGACAGATTGCCTTACTAATAGTGTGAAATAGTTTCCAGATGATGGACAGGGACATGCTTTTATTTGAAATGATGTGAGTCAATTTTCCTCTTCTTTTTGTGTTTACTTTAGTTCGACCTGTTCTCCTCCTCTCTCTCCCCTCCCTCTGTTTTCTCTCTCCTCTGTCTATTTTCTTTCCTTTCTCCCTTTCTCCCCTCCTTCCTTCTTTACTCCCTTCCACCTTCTCCCTTTTCTTTTCCTCTTTTTTCACTGCAGCCCTTTTATCTAAATTAAAAATTATTTTGCACATAAAATCTGCACAGTACAATCCTATCCTTCATTTTATGTAATAGTTTGTCAATAAAAAGCATGATTGAGAGAATAAAAATACCAGACTAAAAAGCTGTCCTGTGAACAACTAATTGAGATAAAGAGAAATGTTTACATATAATAAATTAAAATTACAGCGATTGACCAGTTTATTTTGATCAATAATAGAAACCTATATTACTAAGACATTTTATATTTTTAGAGTAAGTTCACCTGTATATCTACATCAGTTTTCAGAACTATCCTGTATAGTTTGCAGAGTAGATGTTACTGCATTCATTTACAAATGTGGAAGCTGAGAACATAAACCAAGGTCAAAGTGACAGATCTGGATCCATGACTCAGATGGTCAAATTTCTTATTTGAATATCTGTCACTATACTAATGTAATCACTGGAATATGCACATTCAAAAAATTATTAGCTGTCATTTTGTCTTGAATAGAGGACTGACTATAAACAGCCACAAATTTAAAAGTTTAAAGTCATACTCCTGGATCAAAGTCAATTAACTTTATCCAATATTTGTCACAGAAGAAACGGTGGAAAACCTATCTACATACACATCATATTTAGTTATGCAGTTCAAAAAGATACATCTCTTAAACTTTAATAATAGCAATACAATCAGTAAATATTTATTATTATCTTGAAATTGGTCAATCAGTATGGTAAACACACCATGTGTATTATATGGTTAATTCTCACAACAACCACATGGGTGTTATCTTCTGTACTTTACAGAGGAGGAAACAGAAGCTCAGAAAGATTGCATTTGACCAAGTTCATTTAGTTAATAAGGAGCTGCCTGTCTAATTCTGGAATTTTGGAATTAGCCACTATCTTAGGCTTCTTCAGAGCAAAGCACTGCACATTGTTGATATATCTAAATCTGTAATGGAGTCCTTCATCTGGATCCTGAGGAAAACTTGAAAATAAGGTCCTAGTATAGTCGTTGGCTACTTTCCTTGGAGAATAAAGAGATCAACAAACAAAAAAGCTCATAACAGCAACGAAAACTAATGAATCAGTTTGTTATCAATTTAGTCACAAAAAGTCCACTCTGTACTTATTTCATGATAAGGACTTTGGAACCGCAAACATTGATCTGATAAGAATTCTGTTGTCAGTATGCTGCAGTTTGTACATGAGGTTGAAGATATAACAGTTGTGGTCACTGGTCACCTATATTCTCTTTTGTAGGGATGTCTCAGTTTAGCACTTTTGCAGATTAAGAAGATGGTGTTTATAGTTTAAGGTTTGGGGAGATTTTTGTGTTTGTCAAATGTTGTGTTACTTCAGACAGCAGTTATTATACATGGATTTGAAGATGAGCATTATACCATTTTATTTTTATTGTCTTTAGTAACAAACATTTCTCTTCAATCCAGTCTTTCATTTCCATTTGCATCTCTTTAACTCCCCTCCCATTCTATCACTGTCTTCTACAGTCTTCTATGCATTTTTCTGTTAGAAAGCTAACCTAGAGACAAGCAAGTTTAGCCTTGCATGAAACTTCTAATTCAATAGAGGTCAGATAAAAAACAAGACATTTTTCTCCAGTTTTTCATGAGTGGACTATAAGACTTTCTGGGGAATATCTCTCGAAATGCCAAACCAGATGTAGTAAAATGTCTTCTACCCAGTGCTAAAACCTTTTCTCCTAAAACCTCTTAAAATTTAATAGCAGAAATATATCATATTAACACTCAGACTACTACATTAAAGTAACATTACTGTTCTTGACATATACCCCCTATGATCTAGTAAATTCTGAGGAGAAACTTCTTTTCTTGGTTTAAGTATCAACATGTAGTATTCAGGGTTTACAAAGACAGACACCCAGTATGCAAAATAATTTATATTCACCAATAGGCACTGACAGGTTGGGTCCTACAAGGTTATGTATTATATATCTCATCAAGTGTCAGAAATATTTATTGAGACACCGTTGTGTGCAGATGGGTGAACTTCATGCTCTGTGGGGGCATACAAAACAAAACAAAGCAAAACCAAAAATGATGGGGACCTCTACCCTCAAGAAACTTAAAAGTTTTAAGAAAGGATCTCTAAGTCAACTTGAAGATTATATTAGGTGACCTCTAACACTTATTTCAACTTTAAATCTCTAATAGTCTTCTGTAGTTTTCTTTTGGTGTATATTTTAATTTAATTGATGTGTTTTGTCATAAAGACTCATTTAGTCTAGAAGACTGAAAAATAAATGGGTATTTGTAACAGGAAGCTGAAACAAGATAGTTACCTTAATTGAGTATTAAAGTATGCATACTTTAATTTATGGCAGCAATACCTAAAAGTCTTAACATTCTACACTCAGGTATGGGGGAAGAAAAAGAAACAAACAATCAAAAGAGCTTTCTGAGTTTTTCCCACCAAAGCCCAATTAGATTGTTGTTTGGAGACAGCTCAGAAACTCACACAACCTGTGCAATTTGACTCTGACTTAAGTCAGAACTTTTTTTTTTTCTAATTTTTTTGATTTATTGTAGAGATGAGGTGTTGCCAAGTTGCCCGGGCGGGTCTGGAACCTGCGGGCTCAGGCAATCCGCTCACCTCAGCCTCCCAAAGCACAGGATTACAGGCTGAGCAACCGAGCCCAGCTAGAAAAAATTTTTTAAAGAAAGACTAAACTCATGTACAATAAAAAAAAAATTCTGTAAGCATTTTAATACTAGAAGGAGAGTAGAAACATAATATTCATGTCCACTTGTGACTCAAGACTTCTCATTTACGGGACAAGATTGGGGGTAACAGTCTAGTTGGACAGGAAGTGTTAGACTATGGAATAACACTGTTTAATTTTTAATTTTTTGAAATTTTTATGGATATGTAATAATTGTACATATTTGAGTTGTTTATGTGATAGTTTGATATGAGTATACAATGAGTGATAATCAAACCAGAGTAACTGGGACATCCATCCCCTCAAGCATTTATCATTACTTTGTTCCACTGTTTGAGTTATTTTGAAACACACAGTAAATTATTGTTGACTATAGTTGTCCTATTATGCTACAGAGCATTAGATCTTACTCCTTCTACCTAACCGTATTTTTGTATCCATTTACTATACCATTTTTATCTGCCCCATTCTCACTCCCCTTCTCAGTCTCCAGTAACCATCATTTACCATCTAGCTCCATGAGTTCATTATTTTATATTTATTTTTTAGTTCCTACACATGAGTGAGAATATGAGATATTTGCCCTTCTGTGTCTTGCTTATTTTACTTAACATAATATCCTCCAGTTCTAGCCACATTATTACAAATAACATAATTTCACTCTTTTTATGACTGAATAATATTCTATCATGAAATATTCCACATTTTCATTCTCCATCTATCCACTTAAGTCAATTTCACAGTTTGGCTATTGTGAAGAGTGCTGCCATAACATCTCTTTCATATACTGAGTGCTGCCATAACATCTCTTTCATATACTGATTTCATATACTGATTTCCTTTCATTTGAATATATACTTAGAAGTGAGACTGTTGAATAATAAAGCTGTTCTATTTTTAGGTTTGTGAGGAACCTCCAGACCGTTCTCCATAGTGGCTGTCCTAATTGACATTCCTATCAACAGTATACATGGGTTTCTGTTTCCCCACATTCTTGACAGCATTTACTATTCCTTGTCTTTTGGATAAAAGCTATTTTAGCTGATGTAAGATATCCCATTGTGGTTTTGATTTGCATTTCTCTGATGATTAGTGAAGTTGAGCTTTTTTTTTCATTTACCTGTTGGTTATTTGTGTCTTCCTTCTGTTGAAGAATGTCTCTTGAAATTTTAAACTAGATAGAGTAAAATATCTTCTGACAGCGTGAAAACCTTTATCTAAGAATTTGTATTTGCCTAGGAAATACACTGTTTTAGCTCAATTGTTTGCTACAGATCAATAGATTGAACAAAATTCGTAGATACTTTTTCAGCCTTTGAATAATGGTGAGAAAATAAACATTTTCCATACTAAGAAATATCATCATGACTATTTTTAGAGGGCTAGTTTTGTGATGGGTAGATGCAGGTTCTGGAGGGAGGCAGGAGGTGAAGGGACTCTGTGGCCACCACTTGTGGCAACAGTACCTTTGAATCATTTTCTTGTCAAATAAAGAGACGTATTTCAGTTCTCCAGAGTAGACTCTCTTGGCATTAAATTTGATTCACAATTTGTAGATAGATATTTAAGACACTTTGAAGGACATAATAGAAAATGTCCTCAAGGGATTTTGCAGAAGATATAAATGTATTTTTCATATGGTTTCTTTTGCATTTTAGTGAGATGCAAAATGCGCTAAGGTTGAGTTAGCAAATTCTTCAGTTCAGCTGAAGAGTTTCAGCACATTTTGCTTTTAAGTCTGAAGGAGAGTTCAGAAAACCCAAAGAAATTAGTCCTCGATAAATCAAATAATTTGCAACAGTTGCAATTTATTGATCAATTTTTGGGTTGTTTTTACTTTTTAAACTACAGGACAAAAAAGTAAAACATTTTGTGAGCACTGCTGAGTGTGTCACATAATGAGTAAGGTATTTTCCAATCTATCTCCTCATTTAATCTCATTTTATCAAAAGTTTCACACTCTCCCTCTTTCAGACACAAAGTTACTAGTTCCTAAAGGATAAGTAATTCACCCAAGATCACATCATGAATAATAGCTATGCAAGAGTTTGAACCCAAACTCACGGGACTTTAAAATTTAGACACTTTCTATTGAAAAATGACAATTTCATGATGTCAAAAGCTTTTTTTTTCCGTTTTATATCTTCTATTACATCTGCCTTTCAATGTAATACTAGCTATATTTATTTTATTTCCTCATTATAAATTGTAAGCCCTTTTGAGAATAGACTGACTGTTAATCTCATTTTTTTTTTTTTTTTTACAATTTCCACCCCAGTGCTGTGCATATAGTAAAACCCCTCTCCAGTTGAAGTCTTTCTTCTTGGCCAACTTCAGAAAAATCAGACGTGATTTTCTAAGAGACTTGTTAACAGTTATTTGTTGAAAACAATTTTACACACAGAAATTACACAGGAGCGATTATAAATCAGTATGTTAATCAGTTTAAATTTAAAGTGGTTGGAATTAGTCATTTTAGTGCTGAAGGAAGAGCCTCATGAAATAAATACGTTACATGCCAGGTTTTGAATAAGTAGATGAGAAAGGATTGCTCGGGATGTGGGAATCCAAGCTGATGACTTCAAATTCAGCCTAGAAATTATGGAAGAACTGATTCATGTTAATTAAAAAAAAAAAAAAAAAAAAAACTATCTGCCATAGTAGTCCCCAACTCCCAGGTCACAGACTGATTGTGGTCTGTGGCCTGCTAAGAAGTAGGTCATACAGTAGGAAGCGAGCAGCTGCAGGCCAGTGATAGAAGCTTCATCTGTGTTTATCGTTGTTCCCTATTGCTTGCATTACTGCCCGAGCTCCACCTCCTGTCAGATAAGCATTGAAGAGCTTGCTTCCATTTCCAAAATCTTTTCTTTGTGAAGTAGGTTTTTTTCTGTAGTGACAGCAAACAAAATGAAATTATGAAGTGGACTGAATAGAAACAACACACTTTGGGTGTCACTGTCTCCTATCACCTCCAGATGGGATAGTCTAGTTGCAGGAAAACAAGCTCAGGGCTCCCACTGATTCTGTATTATGGTGAGTTGTATAATTAATTCATTATATATTACAATATGATAATAATATAAATAAAGTGCACAACAAATGCAATGAGTTTGAATATACTGAAACCACCCCCCCCCCATATCCTACCCACCATCTGTGGAAAAAGTGTGTTCCATGGAACTGGTTCCTGATGCCAGAAAGGTTGGGGAGAGCTAATCTACAAAGCTCACTTTGACAGTCAGGAGAGATGTACCACTATTGATGTTAACAATAGTTACTATTCACTGAATACCTCCTGTCTGCCAGACACTATGGGATGACCTTTGAAAACCAATTTTCACTTAACCACTCAAGAGGTAGTAGATATTTTTGTCCTTATTTTATACATGAAAACATTTAGCGTTAGAGGCTACATTTTACATCCAGAGTTCATTAATTAATAGATGATAAAGGCAGGATTTAAAACTACATCTGTCTAGTTTCAAGATCTAAGCTCTTATCTTGAAAGGTGATGCCACATTATGAAGGAGACGAATTCTGCCTCTTTAGCAGACTGCCTGGATTCAAATTTCAGCACCATTCATATAAGAGATGTGACCTCGTCCAAGTTATTTTAACTCTCCAAGCATCAGTTATCTTTTTAGGGGGAAGAGGAACATGATTTAATATATGTTACATGCTGCCTAACATAAAACAAGTGATCAATAAATACTACCTTTTGTGATGATGAAGCTGATGGTGAAATTAATGATGGTGAAGATGTCAACTACATGTTTCAATTTTTTTCCCTAGGATGTTGCCTAAAGTTTGGACTACTTTTTCTTCCCTTTGCATAGAACAGGGTTAAGCATATAGTGTATATGTGATAGGTGTCTGCCAAATGAAGTTGAGAAGGTTTTAAAAAGTTATGAGTGCCATTTGCATTTTATTCTCACTTCTTTAGACAATCATACTTCTAAGCTAAGAATCTGCCCATAGCCTCATTTTAATTAGAAGTTTCAAAATTGCTATTATCTCTGTTTTCAAGGAAATATTTTCAAACATTGTAAAGTTTGAATAACATCATGTCTTGATTATGATATCACACCTTAGCTAGGAGCACAGATATTTATTAAATATCTACAAGAAAAAATGGAATACTGATTTATTGGGTTTTATAGAGAAACTTTTTATTGATATACTTAGTAGGAAAATGGAAAAGGGTTCTGGGAAGAAGAGCTACACAGGAAAGAGAAATTATTTATTGAATTTTCTAGAGAGTTCATTTGGCACATCCATTCAGAAGAATTGTGTTTCTATTCTTTCTTGAGCATTGTTAATAGCTTTCCTTATCCTTAAGTAACTTCATTAGAAAAACACCAGCTTCATAATTCTTTCAGAAGACTTTGAATTTTGTTTGAGAATAAAAGCAACAAAAAAAGTTTTAGATAAAAGAGCATTTTTTTTTTGCCAAGTATAGCTGCATGTTTAAGATTAAACATTCCCTTTCTAATACTGAAGGGATTTTGAAAGGACTCCATAGGTTGACCCTTAACTAATTATAGTGCTATCAGGGGACACTTATAAAGTAGATAACAAATGACTATTTGCTGGGAATGAAGACAGTTTTTTTTTTTTTTAAATATGTGGGTTGTTCTCAGTGTCATTCCATGTTTCCCTAAAGAATTCTCCAGATGTCTAAATGCTGTATAAACTGGCTTAATGCCAATTTTAGTGGAAAAATCAATCTTTTCTTCATTGTATCCCTTCCCCTCTTTTCCTTCTTTCTCTCTCTTCTTTCCACTTCTCTGTCTCTCTCCCATTCTCTGTCTTTGTCTCTGTCCCTCCCACCCTCCCTCCTTCTTTCTCTTTCTTCTCTCTCTCCCCCTTTCTCTCTTTCTCTTTATCATCTTATTTCTCCCTCATCACTCTTTCTTACTTTCTTTTATCAATAGTAAATTCCAATGAGGCTTTACCTTTCCAAGACACCACAATAAATTTCAGGTAAAAGAAGATGAGGGTCACACAGTCCCATTTTCAGTGACTTGATTCCCTGCTCAAGAAGACAGATAATTAAGAAAGTAAGACAAGCCGGGCTCGGTGGCTCAGCCTGTAATCCCGCGCCTTTGGGAGGCTGAGACGAGTGGATTACCTGAGCCCGCGGGTTCGAGACCCGCCTGGGCAGCGAGACGTCATCTCTACAATAAATCAAAAAATCAGCCGGGCGTGGTAGCACATGCCTGTAATTCCGGCTACTTGGAAGGCTGAGGCAGAAGGATCGCCGGAGCCCAGCAGGTCGAGGCTGTGGTGGCCGGGAGCGGCCACTGCACTCCAGTCTGGGCGACCGAGTGAGACTCCAACTCAAAAAAAAAAAAAGAAAAAAGAAAGTAAGACAAATGAAATATCAGAGTACAGTCCCTAATAAAAGTGATTCTAGAGGTAAATGGCATTCCAAGAAGAGATAGGAGACAGGAACAATCAGCTTATATGTTGACAGAAATGCATGAAAATTTTCTATACAAAATAAATCTGAAACATTGATCTAAATTATCATTACGTTGCATTCTGTTTTATTTTTGTCTTGCTTCTGGGGTTGTGGTACAAAATCTGATTGCCGTCTATTCTCTTTTTGACCTCTGTACTTATAGTCAACCTTCACATGATTGTTGACACACATGATTATGACCTCCTTTAAACACTTGAAAAATTGACTTCCAGGACACCACTCTCTCCTGTTTCCATCCTATCTTACTATGTAAGTCAAGGTTCTCCAGATAATTAAAACTTAAAGATTTATTCTGGGAATTGTCTCACACAATTATGGAAACTGAGAAGTCCTGTGGTCTGCCTTCTGTAAGCTGGAGACCCAGAAAAGACAGTGGTGTAATTCAGTCCAAGTTAAAAAGCTTGAGAAACTAGGCTGAGCTATGTTGTGAATCCTGATCTGAGTCCAGAGTTCAGATGCCTCAGAATCACAGGTACTGATGTCTGAGGCCAGTAGAAGATGGATGTCCCATTCAAACAGAGATGGCAAATTCACCCCTCCTCCACTGTTTTGTTCTATGAGAGCCCTCAACAGATAAAACGCTGCCTACTCACATTGGCGAGGTTTATTTTCTTTATTCAGTGTACTGACTCAAACGCTAATCTCTGCCAAGGACATCCTCACAAACGCATCCAGAAAAGATGGTTTACTACCTATCCAAACAGTACTTAGCCCAGTCACGCCGATACATATAATTAACCATCTTCCTAATTTCTTTCCTTTTTTTTTTTTTTGAGTTGGAGTCTCACTCTGTCACCCAGACTGGAGTGCAGTGGCCGCTCCCGGCCACCACAGCCTCGAGCTGCTGGGCTCCGGCGATCCTACTGCCTCAGCCTTCCGAGTAGCTGGAACTACAGGCACGTGCTACCACGCCTGGCTAATTTTATGATTTATTGTAGAGACGAGGTCTTGCCAAGTTGCCCAGGCGGGTCTCGAACCCGCGGACTCAGGCAATCCACTCACCTCAGCCTCCCAAGGCGTGGGATTACAGGCTGAGCCACCGAGCCCGGCTATCTTCCTAATTTTTTTTGCTGGACCCTCCTAGCCTCTCTTACATTTTTAAAACCCTGGAGCTTATTTTTCGGACCACTGTCCTATCTAACTTCTAGAGCTTCTACAGCATCTTTGTGATCTTCTCCAACTTTAATGTTAAAGATCCTCTGATTGGTACACGAGGGCTGACAATTAAGTTCACGAACTCGCCACCTGTGTGCTTACATTGGCAGCAGCGCTGTGCAAACAACTCGAGAAAGTTTCATAACCTTGGTGTACCAATGTCTCACAGTTGTG
The DNA here is from genome assembly GCF_000164805.1 of Carlito syrichta. Lineage (NCBI taxonomy): Eukaryota > Metazoa > Chordata > Mammalia > Primates > Tarsiidae > Carlito > Carlito syrichta. The sequence continues at coordinate 800,685 of NW_007258457.1, read as the reverse complement.
TCCGTGTTGACACGTGATGGTGGCTTGCTGAGTGACATTCATTATTGTTGTTGCATGTCTCCATGTGCCGTCCAGAATGTCAGAATTTGAATTAGAAAAATGAGCAAACATTCAATTTCTTATTGAACTCGGCAAGAATGGAGATGAAATCAGGGACATGTTAGTCCAAGTTCATGGGGATAATGCCATAAAGAAAATGGCAGTGTACAAATGGATTAAATATTTTTCTGAGGGGAAAGAAACATAACTGATGAAGAGAGGTCAGGATGGCCAATAACAATCAGAACTGATGAAAACATTGTGAAATTGTGTGTAAAAATCATCAGCTCACTGTGAGAAACAGAGCAGACCAAATAAACGTCAATAGACAGCAGGAAAATCTTAACTGAAAATCTTGGCACGAGAAAGTTGTGTGCAAAATGGTCCCAAAGGAGCTCTTTGCAACACGACACTGCACCAGCTCACACAGCACTGTCTATGAGGGAGTTTTTAGTCAGTAAACAAATAACTGTATTGGAACACCCTTGCTACTTACCTAATATGGCCCCCAATGACTTTTTTCTTTACCCCAAAATAAAAGAAATATTGAAAGCAAGACAGTTTGATGATATTCAGGACATCAAGGGTAATACAGTGATGGATGGCTCTGATAGTCATTCCAGAAAAAGAGTTCCAAAATTGCTTTGATAAGTGGACCAGACACTGGTGTGGTGCATTGCTTCCCAACAGGAGTACTTCAAAGGTGGCCATAGTGATATTCAGCGTTGAGGTATGTAGCACATTTTCTAGGATGAGTTTGTGAACATAATTGTCCTATTTTATATCTAGTACAGACTTTCTGAAATCTCTTACTTCTGTTTTATGTTGTCTCCTACTACTTAATACGTACTAATGCAACATAGAACAAAATTATTTTACTTTTCTCAATGTTCTCTCATTTAAATGCAAACTTCACAGAAGTAATGCCTTATGTCAATTATTCATTGCTTATCCTATGATGTTGACTAATGCTTATTCAGAGTTGACAGTCAATATTGGTTTGGTTCTGGTTCTCATGGAAGAGTATGGGTTCTTTAAGACACAAAAATAACATCTCTTTTATAGTCTTGTAGGTCCAAGATTTGTTTAAGACCAATCACATTTCAAGGGCAATCAGTACAGCTCATATTCACAGCTGCCACTAAGTCCCTGATGAACTTGAAAGTGTTGGAACTTCCTTTCTTAGATTTTTAAAAAATGACTGTCTTGTCTAAATCAAAGTTCATTTTAGGAAGGGCTCCTTGTGCTTTTACCAGCATCTGCTAGAATTGAGAAACTGGTCCTCCATTTCCTTTTTGCACATTCATTTATTTCACATTTAGGAGTCACCATATGTTTCATCCTCGCTAACATTCTAGAATGTGAACTAAGACAGCAGATGTGTATGCACCTCAGAGTGGCAAAGCTTTATTTTTTTATCCCGTATGTTGCTCTGCTGCTGTCACTGTATATGATATATAAAGTGGCAGTTTATACACAGACTTAGATTGGGATGTGTGAACATGAGTGATGCCCTTTTAGCCCCAGAAGGTCCAGGATCCTTCTGTATCGCTTTTGTTTTTAAGGAGTGCCGTTAACCAAGATGTAACCCATTTGGGTGCAGAGTGCATAGAGTAGCCTTGCCTCTAGCAGTGCAGAGTTTAGCTAGTGGAAATCCAGATTGATTTTCAATTGGCAGGCAAACAGAGCAGAATAGCCAGATGTGAGAGATATATTTGTTTTCCTGTTTTCTTTTCCTTCCTCTTTCCTTTCCTTTTTAATATATATTATTATCATGACTCATCCACTTGAAGTCTAGAGAGATTTAGTTCTTATACTCAATGATTAAAAAAAAAATACAAAACTAGAATAATGGTTCAAATCATCATGCACAGAATGTCTGGGTTTAAATTGTCACCTGAGTCCCACTCCCTGTCACTACCAAATGATAAAGAAAAATAAACAAGTAAACAAATAAAAAACTTGAATGGGTAAAGAGGCACTATATTCTTGTGGTGGTTTACTTTCTTGCTTTTTAATGGCAAGTCTATAATCCCTCATAGCATTTTCTATGCCCCTTACGTAAAAGGAAATTATTTTTAGTGTTGTGTATTAAAAATGATCATAAATGTATCCCACTGTTGCTAAGTTTTAGAACCACACTTCATACTAACTACCACAGAATTATCTGTTTGTAAATAATGGTTACAAAAGCAAATTATTAAATAATCCTCACTGGGAAACTGGAAATTAATTTGCACACTATAACTAGTTAAGTGGAAATAAAATAAAGATAGAGGAATAATTGCTGTCTTTGGGTGATTTCATGCTTGCAACCCACCCTGAGACCGATCATTTCCTCTCAAAATGACTTTTAAAGGTTTATCGTGTTATGAAGTATGTCTTTCAAAACAGTTAATAACATAATTTAATATGCAAAATCTCTTACCGTATTCTCTTGTGTATATATTTCAATGGATGCTCAGATTCTATTTCACCAAGAATAATTGCTCATCAAATTGTAATTTCTTTTTTGTTGCTATTTTACACTTCTTCAGATATTTGAAATTTTGTGACAGGTGATTCATACTTAAAAGAGATCATTCTGACATCTTTGGTTCAGTGCTGAAGTACTCTTTTGGGGTTATTCCATTTAATACTTGGTCAACATCTTGTGTGTTACTTTGATGGTCTGATTTCAATTCCCTTGTAACAAAGCTGACACCAAATGGGAATAACATCTGGAACTATCTTTGTCAATTATATCCCTGAGGCAAGGGAACAAAGAAATTTCAAGAAGAAAATATCTTTTACCCATCCTCCTACTTAGAGAGAAGTTTCCTTAGGAGAGGCTTACCTCTTCTGGTGTTGGTTCTGACCAGACATTCTTTCCCTACGCCACATGTCCCAGAGTGGAGTTTATCACATTTACTTTCTTGTTAAATGTTTTCATCCTAGATTATAAGGTTTCAAGTTTAATGTCATACAAGATTATAAATAATGAATTTGACTTTCTGAGCACTCAAGACAAGCATTGATATTCTACCTACTGCTGTTGCTGGCCAAGTATGGGGAAAAAGTAGGATATAGATACATGGTTCTTCCATGCTAAGTTGTTGTCTCATAGATATCTTTTTTTCACTAAGAAAAGAAAATGAAATACTGTTACATTTAAAGTACACACTGATTTCAGATATATTCTGATTTCAGAAAATTTAAAGTTAAAAAGCATGCTTTTAAAAATAAAAGACTGTGGTAATTGTTGATAAACAATTGATAATTCATGTAACTTGGGGAGAGCTGATGAGCTACGTAATTTTTTTTGGCTTTGTCTTTTCTTTATATTTTTACTCTATGAATCATTTTTCCTTTACTATAACTGAAGTCTGTCACTGTGTGTGGGATGAAAAAAGCCTACAAATATTTAGAAAGCAAAACCTGGACAGAACTCACTGTCCACAATGTTTCTATCTTAGAGAAAAACAGGAAAATTCAAGATTTGTTGCTCTCCATCTAAGACAATTCTTAGACACTAATAAATCATTTATGATGAAAAATAAAAGAAGGAAGATAAAATGAACTTTGAGAATCAGAGGTGAAGACTATCCACCTTAGAATTTACAGACTGGAACATACCTTAAGAAGAAACAGTTTTATGATCTTAGAGATTTATGATCTACTGGTACATTGAAAATAATTGGCCGTGAGAATTCATGGGAAGCTACTTGTATAGCACCCATTGGGTGAGCTCATTTTATTCCAGCCATAAATTTTGTTAAAAAAAATTACTGAAAACTGATGAAAAGCTTCATGCTCTCAAATAAAAGCAAACTAAGATAAAACAAAATTATCCCAGAAAATCCGAACATACCGAAGAAAGGTAATATAATTTTTCAGCATCACATAGACAAATGCCTTCAAGCAGTTACCAAAAAAATAGACATTGAAGACACACACTTGTTGTTCAAAGCCAAGTATTCAAGACTAGGAAATTGAAATAAAAAATAAACTCAAAACATTCCCAAGAAGCAAAGGTTAACATGCAGTGTCTTAATGTGAATTTTGAAGATCTTTGAAATAAATGGTCTAATGGCAAGGAAAAGATATATATCTCCCTGTGCAGTTTATACATTTTGTAATTCATGATTACATTTATAAAGTATTCTATTACCACACAATTGATCATTACTTTACTTTGTTTCATAATAGGTTAAGGCCAAAGTATAAATGTGGGTATAGATGCATGTATAAAGCTACAGAAACTGCTCCATGAGATTTTCTTTTTTTCCTGTCATAACATATCCAAATCTCATGCATTGCAAGGATAGATAATGAATAATGCCCCAAGGATACTTTAACTATGAATTAAATATCAATCTTCTTAAACCTTGATAATGAATGGCAACATAATGTGTTCAGCACAATAAATGTTTCTAGACATTGTAAATAGCCCTCATAGGTGAATGTAAAAGAATAAAAGACTAGCTTTACCTTACCCTGGTCAAAATCTAAACCAGGTGTCTATAAAGATTCAGAGTTGGTAGAGGTTGCTGACTCCTAGGCATAGGTATTTTGCTTTAACTAAATTCATTGTTTTTATGTTACCTAGACCTGGAAAGGGAATCTCTAGGCGCATATTTATTTCTTCATTTCTCCCTGCACTCCAAGAAAGCCTAGAATTGGTGCTCTTTCAGAGAGAGTAAAGAGAGTCAGCTTTCTTATCGAATGCACCTTATCCTGGTTGCCTGCAATGGATAGGATTAGTGCTATGTTCATAGCTGGAGATTGTGTGCTAATAGAGATTGTCTTTTTATATATACTACACTTTGTCTTCTCAAGTTTCATCACCATTAGGATAGAAATAAACTATACTGACTATTTAAAAGAAAGTAGCATGGTGTTAGGTTTGGGGTTTTTTGTTTACTTTTTCTTTTTTTTTTAGGTAGTCATTAGGCATCTTCTACAGTAGAGATCTAGTTCTATTCTAATTAGGGAAAAGTTTTTAATAACTTTCCTGAAAGAGAGAAGTGGAGAAGGCATAGTTGCATGAGGTTTTTAATGACTGCCTGCAAGGCAATCTCTAAGTATACCAAATGGCACGTCCTTGAGAAAGGGAGACGGAAGCACTCGGGAAAGGAATGTGGCTAGAGAGCAATAGAAGTGAGCATCGCATCATATAACTGAACTGATGAAAACTTTAGGTGGGAACGTTGAATGTGAACGTGGACAGTTTATGCAGATGTGCTTTCTTTTATAGAACCTCATGTGCTTCAGATGTAAATCCTCTTCCCTGGAAATAGCTTTTGGAGTTTAAGGACCATAAATCACAGAACTAGTGCTCACAAATGGCATCTCTAGTTTTCTCCATTTTTCCATATAGATCAGTTAACAAATTGACATTCAGTTGTTCAATCACATAAAACATTCACTTGACGTGAAGCCATAAAACATTAAAACAGTTTATTTTAATGGCAAAATAATCAGAATGCAAGTGTTCAGATGGGAACTTTGCTTCAAAGTAGTCGATCTGTACAATTCTAATTTACTCTAGTGATCAAGATATCTTTGCAACTTTTCATCTATGTTAAATGAAAAGAACAGAGACAAAGTATATTACCTGGAGTTAACTGTCACATATTGAAAATGCTTAAATAATCACACACGTAATAACATACAGTTCAATAGATGTTGTGTTTGAACGAAAAATGAATTAAGGTTTAGAGTTAGAAGGTTGCAGGGTGGGAGTGAGGGTTGATATTTTAGTAACAGCAAGACCAAAGGCAAAGGGATATCACAGTTAAGTTGTCTGGGACTACTATACCAAAATGGTTGATATGTTAGGAACTAAGGTTGGAGAGGCATGTTGCTGCCATACTGTGTCCAAGACTTTTTATGTAACACTTTCTCATCTATAAAGTATCACTTTTCTATCTGTACTTTGCTATAATATCCTGAGAACTTAAATGAGGAAATGTATGGATAAGTGCTTTATAAAATAAAAAATATACAAACATTAGATATAATACATGAAGAATAAAGAAACAGTGTGTGATAAACTGTGGGAAAAAATCGTCTGTAGAAATTCAATGCAGTGTAAGGTAAAGGCTTCACGGATATGGGGAAGCTTGGATTGGGAGTTGAAAAAGTGAAGGGTTGTGGAAGGGGAATTAATAGGATGGATTGACTGGGATATTTGTATGTGAGAAGTCTCCCAGAACCCCTGCATTTGTTTATTTCATTGAATGTCAGTCAGCAGCTTGTGTAACATGGTGTGGGTCTGTTTTAGCTATTTCCGTTGTAGACACACATAACCTTTGAAATGCTAATTTCTTCCCTAGCCTATATTGGAGAATGTAATTTCCTGTAACCTTGTAACCATTTGATTCTCAGTAGGGAAATATGAACACCCATGTACTCACTAATGGGTCAACATTGTTCATAAAAGGCCATAGAAACACTATTTCTCTTCTTTACTGACAGCTGTGTTTAGGTACTTGTTATTACTGTATATGCCTTAGTTTTTTTCCTGTAGAATGGAGATAATAATAACCCATTTGTTTTGCATACTCTAGGGATTAGTTGAGATAATCCATTAAAGATTTTGGTACAGTGCCTGGATCATAGCAATCACTCAGAAAATGTTATGTTATTGCATATAATGGTAATTTTATAACACTTACTCTGGATCTACTGTGGGTGATAATATTTTATATAAACTCTTTTATATGCAACTGGCTCATATGAATGTGATAATAACAAAGGTCATATCCCTAATGCAATGGCTTATCAAAGATGTTCTCAATACTTTGTAATGTTGAAGGTAGATTGTTGCCAGAATGAACAACTGGCAGATTGTGAACTGGCCAAAAATATTTCACAGACTAGAGTCTCACAGCTCCTTTTTGAGTTCACGTCATTGGGCTTACAAGTAGCTAGATTTACTGGTCTTTAAATCTGGGCTGGCTACTGTCTACTCACAGTCTGTGATGAAATGAATAATAAATTCTGAGAATATGAAAAGGAAACCAAAGGGACTGAGGAACGTTGCATGACTTATCCTAACTTTCTTGCCTTATTAATTGTGCCTTTAAAATAAAGGTTTTATACACACACACACACACACGTGTGTGTGTGTGTGTGTGTGTGTGTGTGTGTGTGTGTGTGTATACATATTGCTTATTAAAACAAGAAGAATTAACAGGATAAAATCTAGTGCTATAAAAATGGCTTTTGATGATCTTGTCTGTTTTCTTCTATTAGTTTTTAGCCTAGAGATCTTGTATTTGTTATAGTGTACTAGTGAATGTAGAAATAAAGCAACATAGACTATATACATTGTAGTTTTTTGGAAAATAATGTCTTATTGGAGATTTTTTAAGTTTCACAAAGATGTTACTTTACAACCCTTTGAAGTCATATACTGAGCAAAGAGAGGGTGGAACTTACTAGAAAAAAACATTTCTAATTAAGTAAATAATTTTTTTTTTGAGTTGGAGTCTCACTCTCTCGCCCAGGCTGGAGTGCAGTGGCACACTCACGGCCACCCCAGCGTCGACCCACCTCAGCCTTCCAAATAGTCAGAACTACAGGCATGTGTTACCACGCCCAGCTAATTTTGTATTTATTATAGAGACGAAGTCTCACCAAGTTCCCCAGGCTGGTCTCGAATCTGCAGGCTTGGGCAAGCCATTTACCTCAGCCTCCCAAAGTGCTGGGATTACAGGAAGAGCCACCAAGCCTGGCCAGCATCCAGCATACTTTTCAGCAAAAGTGAACATCAATATTTTCTCATTGAACAAAAAAGAATTCAATATTATATAAAAAATAAGCAAAAAGCAAACACTACAGGAATGCTTTAAACAAAAAGCAAACACTGCAGGAAAGCTTTTTTTTTTTTTTTTGAGTTGG